>NW_027101346.1:0-207937 GCF_035046505.1 Tiliqua scincoides
TTTTAAATTTTTTTTAAAAATTGATTTGCTATAGTACGTTTTTTTCCCATCCACTTAAGTGCTTGGAATGGAACTCACGCGAATAATGAGGCTTCACCTGTAGATCTAGCGCATGTTTTCCAGCTCAAAGCTGACATGAAACAAACCTGTTTCCAGTCCACTCGAAGTACCTGAGAAATAACCAGTTTCCACTGTATTACTCTTTTCTTGCAAGCTAGCTAGCTGAATGCTTGAATAGTTTAGTTTTCTTATGTACGTACATTTGTACTCCGACCTTTCTCTAAGGATCACACAATGGTAGACGGAGATCTAGACATTTGCCCAGCATGCTTCAGTCCTAAATAGCTCTTTGATTAACCTCTCCAGGCCTTGTGTCTTGCTGGCACATCAGGGAGAAGGCGCCCCAACTCGGGGTGATAGGGTCCTGCTGCAAACGTAGACATAGGGTACCTTACAGCCTGATGCTATGCGGCCGCTGTGCTGATTGCTCAGGGCTGAGTGCGCTTTGTCTGCTGATTCCAATGTGCCATCATGTTGGAGAGGTTAACTGTGTGTGTGTGGGGGGGGGGGGTGAGATGGTTGGCCACCTTCAGTCTCGAAAGACTATGGTATAAGCTTACAGCAGCCGGAAGTCCCAGGCGGTCTCCCATCCAAGTACTAACCAGGCCTGAGCCTGCTTAGCTTCCGAGATCAGACAAGATCGGGCATGTGCAGGGTAACAGACCTCTGAAAGACTTACCCGCATGGCATGACTCCTGTGCAGGGCTATACCAGCTACTTCATGGGACTCCTATGAGCTACACAAGCTACGTTGCCAGCTTTGGAGCCACTGGGGGCATGTACAGCTCAGGAAGGGATTTTGGGATCTAACTTTATCTATCCCACCTTGCTTCCCTCCCCCCTTTTTCAACCTCTCTGCTGGTGAGGTTGTGGCCAGGGCCTTTCTTCAACCTGCTGGTGGTGGGGCATGGCTTTCTGGTGTACTGCTGTGCTTGTGTCAGTGCAGCACCTGTCAGGCTTCTGCACTGGTGGGGCTGCCTGTGTGCTGGTGTGTGTGGCAGTATGCTGGTGTTTCCCCTGGCTAGGATTGTTTCCTGAGGTTTCCATAAGAAGCCTTCCATAGGAGAAAAATTCTTCTCCAGTGCAAAGAACGCCTTAGGACAGAGTTCTCCAAACTTTTTGGCCAGAGGGCCACATCAAATATCTGGCACGGTATTGAGGGCCGGGAAAAAAATTTAAATGTAACATTTATATAAATAAATCAGAGATGGAACTTAGATGAGTGAATAAATAATGAATGGGCTCATTCATTCAACCTCTCCGGCCCTTCAGACCAGAAGCCACCCTCCAGACGCAGCCAGAGCACTGTTCCAGTCATGTTCCGCCAAGTGGGCCAGAGGCTTTCAGGGAACAAGAGGCTGGTCGCGTGCTGGATAGAGGCTCGCCATGAGCCACATATGGCCCCCGGGCCAGGGTTTGGAGGCCCCTGCCTTAGGATATGATCTTTTTTGACTCCATGTGCTGCAGGAAGCAATGGCCTATCTCAGAGTGCTGGTCCCAAGAGTGAGGAGGTACGTGAAATCCCAAAGCCACGACCTTCACTTCGTGCTCTACCATGTTGCCAAACATTTGGTAAGTCTTTGTTGCTGTCTTCCCAGGGTACCACTTTAAATCCCACCTGTTCGTCAAGAATAGAGTAGAACTACTTACAAAGCTTTATCTTACTGAGCTTTATCTCAACAAAACTCATACAGGTATAATATCATTAGCTGAGGATTTTTCACCTTCAATTTTATTTCAGTGTGATGAGAATGGTCCTTTAAATTAAAGGAAAAACATCCTTTAACAATAGCCTCACTTACCATTGTAATCTCTCTCCAAGGGCTTAGAGAGGCTTCACTCCCAGGCAAGCAACCCCTGCCTTCCCCCTGGAGCACTCAAAAGAATACAAAGGGAAGTGATTATTGCCTCCCTCTTTGCATTCTTTCCCTGTGCTTCAGGTGAAGGGAAGTGTCACTGCCTAGGAGTGAGGCCTTTCTAAGCACCTGGAGAGAGAGAGAGAGAGAGAGAGAGAGAGAGAGAGAGAGAGAGGGATTGTCTGCTTTCTGCTTCTGCTCTCCCTCACAATGTTAAGTGAAGCTGTTTTTAAACCGCTGAGAAAAGGGACATTGTTTTTTAAATGGATTTCATTTAGCATGATTTTTGGCATCCGCAGGGGTTCTCAGAACGGAACCCTCATGGATGCCAAGACTCAACCTGTATAAATTTTCTCATATACCATGGGGAATTTCCACATCACACTATAAGGTAGTATGATGTTCGTTGTCCCATAGTCCTCTAGTGAAATTCATAGATGAGCATGGATTTGAACTCAGATCTGCTTAGTCTACATCCAACTTCCTGGGTTTCACTAGTTTATTTGTGATAGAAGGGTGGTAGGATCAGTACAGAGTGTTCCCTTTGCACAAACATGCCTGATGCCAGTTCTCATTGTTATTTTCTGCAAGACCAAGACCTACAGCCCAGATCTCATTAGGGGTGCTGCCCTGAGCTGTGTGTTCCATCCTTGTGTGAAGGAGGCAGCAATATTCAAGGTGGCAGCTTGCTTTGTGGGTAAGTCAAGAAGCATCCCTCACTTCAGTGATGAACATCAGCCCCCACCCATTTCTCTAATCCAATAAGCAGTGTGACTGTTTCAAAGACACCCCCTCTTTTTCACCTGGCAGATTCTCCCAAACTGCAGAGCACCCCTGAAAACCATCCTAATTGTTGGAGACTATTTTTGCTTGTTTGTATTTTGGCAAAAGTGTATTTTGGCTTAAAAATCATTAGGTCAGCATTTGGCTGTGCGAGAACTTGTGATATCTGGGTGACTGAACAGAGAAGTCCCTTTGATTCAACAGGTCTCTTGGTGCAGAAACTAGAACCCAGTGCCAGGAACAGGGGACCACTGGCTTCTCTACAAGAATAGTTTATACAAGTGGTTCCCAAACTGTGGGTCAGGACCCACTGCTTGGTTGTGACCTGAATTTTGGTGGGTTTTATGTAGGAACATAAAACAGGTCATTTCCCCTTAAGGGGAGTGACCTAGTAATGGATGCCCCGGCAGTGCCACAGTAAACCAAAAGTCACTGAAATGAAGCTTGGGGGAGACCCGCAGAGGAAGCTGCAGGCCTCTCGGACCCTCTCCAAGGCTGGCAGACCCCCTCAGGTACGCAAGCCTCTGGGTGCCTGCGGCACCACTACCACTGCGGCGCCACTGGGGCACATCCCCTCTCTCAGTCCCTGCCACTTACAAGCAGTTCTTGGACTCCCAGCGAGTTTGAGAACCGCTGAGCTATTTCCTCAAGCCCTGAGGCTATTCAAAAATCAGATACTGTAGTTACATATTACCCTACAAAGAGCCCAACTGCTGCAGTTTGCAAGCACGTGTAAATATAGGGAGATAAATGTTTCAGGGTCTTTTTCTGGTTATTATCCCTTATAAATAAATAGATTTTTCTTTCTAGACCTCTTTTTTTAAAGTCTGGTAAACCTAAGTGGGTCCTGATAGAGTATCGTTTAAAAAAGTGGGTCCTGATGCTTAAAAGATGCCCCTTGTTTATTGCCTCTCGGTACAGTACATGTGCCCCACAGGGAGAACACTGGTCTCAGCTCACAACCTCCTAAGGCAATGACTCTCAAACTACTAGCACCAGGACCTCATTTTTAGAATGAGAATCTATCAGGACCCACCGGAAATGATGTTCTGAAGTGACATCATCAAGCAGGAAAATCTTTCTTTCTTTCTTTATTTTAATAAATGCAAATACAAACAAATTAAAAAGAATAAAGATATTACAAGTTGTGTGGCAAGTGTGGAGATCTCAAACTACATTTTTTTGTTCTACTACTACAAATCATACAAAAAAGTTAGTCATCACATCTTAAACAATCTACACTTATTTAAAATGTACATTTTCAAAAGAAAAAGAAAAATGAGAAAAACATAAAAGTTAAATCCCCTATCTACTCATCAAATCCATAGATTATTTGACCCATTCTCCCTTCAATGCGCAGGAAGTCCATGAATGGTTTCCAATTGTCCATAAAAGTTTTTACTGGCTTATCTTTAAGAAGTATTATAAGTTTATCCATTTCTGTCAAATTCAATACCTTTAGCCAGCGTTCTTCCACTACAGGTATCTCTGGAACTTTCCAGTATTTGGCATACGATATTCTTGCAGCAGTTGTCATCTATAAAAACATAGTTTCATAGTCTTTCTGAATTGAATCATCCAATATTCCCAACAAAATAGTGTCTTGTTTCATCTGTAAATTTACCTTAAATGTCAACTGCATTTGCTGGTGTATCAAAGTCCAATATATTTTTGCTTTTGTACAAGTCCACCACATACGGTAGAACATTCTTTCTTGACTTGTACACTTCCAACATCTATTTGGTATATTAATACATTTTTGCCAGTTTACCTGGAGTCAGACACCATCTATACATCATTTAATAAAAGTTCTCTAAGATTTGCATTCAATAAGCAGGAAACGTTTTCACAGTCATAGGCTGCAATCCTACCTGTGCTTATCCAGGAGTAAGTCCCATTTACTGTGTTACATTCTAGCCTGTAAAAAGTACAAGTTTGTCACATTTCCCCAAATGGTAGCATCAAGTCTAATATAGTAAAAACAAAATATTGAAATGATATGGGGAGCCACCTGAAATTGGCTCTCGGTTCACCTAGTGGGTCCTGACCCACAGTTTGAGAAACACTGACCTAGGGAGATCTCTGGCAGTCCTAGGTGCTGTCTTGACAGTCCAAGAATCAACATTCCGTCCAATGTCGATGGCAACACCATGAAGGAAGTCCCAAAAGGCATCCCCTGAGCACTGAAGCTGTCCTTCAAGATGGGTCTCTCCAGAGGTCTCATGGCACTTTACAACCACTTCAGAGCACTCCCTCATAAGCTAATACTGATTCAGGTTGGTTTTCCAAGAGTAACTTCCTATTTATTCCACTGTCTCTCTAGGACACCTGGCTCATATTAATGGGAGCTTCCTAAGAGGAGAAGATTTTCCTGCCTACTTCATGTGTAAGTGAGGAGTGCAGCTTTGCCCTTTCATAAACTCCCTATATTTTTTAAGGATTTTGTGGTCCAAGTTCATCCAGGAAGGAGCAGGTTCATCACTGGTCTCTGATAATCTCATTACATGACTGTTTTAACTTCCAGAAGAAAAGGAACCCACTAGATTTTGGGCTCTCTGTTCACCAAGGAGGGAGGATCCCCAAGGTAGCCTCCTTCTGACTCAGCTCCCTAGGTGGCAGAGAAAGCTATCATTTTTTCCCAGTTAATCCCAAACGGACCAATAGGAAGAATAGAGTGGACAGCAAGAGATCAAGGGCCGTCACTAACTGCTAGGCTTTGAGTCCTTTTAACCCTTCTCTTTCATCACAATTTACATTCAAATACACATTTTTTAGGGGGAGGGGAACAAAAACAGTGCACAATTATTGTGTACCTTGGTACCTGTTGATTTTGTTTTGCTTTTCTATTGACCTTATTGGGGGGGGGGGTTGTTTAAACTTCATGATTTATTTATTGTATTTTGATATATTTTTAAGTTCATTGTAATTTGTTTTTTTCTGGAATTTTAATTTGTGATTGTGACCCACCCTGGACTTCCTGTTGTTCTGGAGAAGGGCAGGATATAAATCTATTGAAAAACTAAATAAAAATTACGTGAAGCTGTCTTTTTCTGCCCACTCATAAGGCACAGTTAGATAGAGAGGTCAAAAAGCAGAGAGGGCAGTGGTGGCTTGGGATGGACTGAGGAAGTTGGAAAGAAAAGAGGATTTCCCATGCATGGAGATAGGCACAAACAAATAAGAGAACAAAACAGACTTTGTAGTTAAAAGAAGAAAAAGGTCCAGCAGGCATCTCTGATTGATTGGCCTTCTCTCTCACCCATTCAGGTCTTGAAAGCAGGGATGTCAATGAGGAAGGCAAAGTGGTTGGTGCTGCCACCAAGGCCATTTTACAGCGGGTCTTCATCAAGCACAGCAAAAAAGGCATCCAGGGCTTTATGTGCCACTGTGCCAGGCTGTGTTTGCCAACTGGAAAGCACCCACCAGAATACTACAAGGAAGATCTGGTGAGTACAGTATGTGCTTTGAATTCGCAATCAGTCAAATACCTGCAGAATCATGACCATGGCTGATGTGGAAGTATAAACCAGATTTAGGCCCTGGAATTCAGCAGTGTCGGAATGAGTGTTCTGGTGTCACTAGGTGCTTTCTGTCTGTCACAGAAGGGAGCATATCACATATTAGCATAATACTTCATTAGCTCCTAAAGTCTTGACTGGAATTCAGACTCCTGAGACTCTAAATAAAAAATGCCCATCTAAACACCTGGCAGAGTGTGAAAATTGACATATTAATTAATGAAAAAATACAATTTTCAGTTGAGCCCTGAAGCTAAATACTCTCTTAACAAAAGACAGAAGAAAAGAGGGAAGACCCTTTGATTCAGCAGCACAAGGAAGATTTTGACACAAATGATTTCGTGCAAGGAATTGTTGGCCTTGGTCTCCTCTGCTCACCCTTTTCCTTCTTCTCTTTATTTCTTTGCCTCTCTTTTGCACTGTCTCTCTGTCTGCCTCTGCCAAATTCCCTCCTGTTTCCCTTACTCTTTGCAAGATCATCCGCTCCCTAGTCTGATCATGGAAGAGGGTCACCTTGGGCAGTCATTCTCTGAACACCTTGGGTGCCATCTGTGCTGAGGTGGGGTGGGCTACTTCTGCTGAGAGGATCCCTTTGGCTGTGGTGCCCTACCTGTCAAATGCTCTCCCAATGGAAGCTCATCTGGTTTCTACCTTGTCTGATTGGGTACCAGGCAATAACCATTTTTATTTTGCAAGGTGCTTAACTGGGTTAGAATAGATGGTTTTAGTGCTGCCACTTTATCTGCTGTTTTTATCTTTGTGTTGCCTCACTGTTAGGAGGTAATTTGTTTTCTTATTAAATTTACTTTTAAACATTTCTATGCTGCCTTCCTTGCCTCTAAAAAGCAAACCAACAAAGAAAAAAATGAATTAAAAAGCAAAACAATATAGACAGTGTCGGTTGCCATTACTGAGTTAGGTGATCAGTGGCCGTGCACTGAGCAGGGGTTTGAAATAAGAGCCCAATCCTAAACCCTCCGAGCAATGGCACTGGGTGTCACCAATGTACTATAAGGCACATCTACATCACACAGTGAAGAATGTCCATGAGCCCTGGGCCTCAGCGCCAAGTAGAGATGCCAGGGGTGTTGGCAACCTACAGTCTCGAAAGGCTATGGTATCGCGCACTGAATGGTGGTTCTGGAACAGCGTCTAGTGTGGCTGAAAAGGACGATTCGGGAGTGACAATCCCTTCCACACCGGGAGCAAGTGCAGTCTGTCCCTGGTCTGTCTCCCTGGCTGTGGGCCTTCCTTCTTTGCCTCTTTGCCTCAGTCTGTTGGCCAAGTGTCTCTTCAAACTGGGAAAGGCCATGCTGCACAGCCTGCCTCCAAGCGGGCCGCTCAGAGGCCAGGGTTTCCCACCTGTTGAGGTCCACTCCTAAGGCCTTCAGATCCCTCTTGCAGATGTCCTTGTATCGCAGCTGTGGTCTACCTGTAGGGCGCTTTCCCTGCAGGAGTTCTCCATAGAGGAGATCCTTTGGGATCCGGCCATCATCCATTCTCACGACATGACCGAGCCAATGCAGGCATCTCTCAGGACTGTGTTGTTTGGAACTTTGTCCTGCCAGGTGATGCCGAGGGTGCGCCGGAGTCAGCGCATGTGGAAAGCGTTCAGCTGCCTCTCCTGTTGTGAGCGAAGAGTGCACCCAAAGGTAAGTCACGACCCCAGGTGGTGGTGCAGGTTTTTGGGGAGGGGGAAGGCATTCCGGGGCGGGGTGCAGGAGTGACAGGCCCAGGGAGGGGTGGGACTGGTGAAGATTCTTTCCTCCATGTCAGGCTGCAAAGTGGCGGTTCAGCCAGCGCAGACTTGAGTAGCCCCATTGCGGGGCCTGTGCCCTGGCTTGCCCCTGCTCTTCAAGTTCCCTTCCAACTCTAACAGCATATGCTTCTTCCATTCTTCAAATGAATAAAATCATTCCTCATCTTTCCAGGAGCTCCCTGCTGGATCTCAATTGGATCCCTGCAAATGACACACGGAAACTGACACCTGTGCCCAGCGGCAGTCTTCCGTCCCTTCTCTCCCTCCTGTAGTTCACCAGGTGAGCCGGCAGATTTTTCAAAGCACGCTTGGAGCTTGATTGGCTCTTCTTGTTTCACAGACTGCTAAGCAGCACTGCTGCCACCTTTTTCTCTGGCTGTGCGCCTGGGCTTGTCTTAGGAGCACAAAGATCTCCCATTTCCTTTCTGATGGTCAGAGCAGAGCCCTTGACGAAGGCTGGGAAGGTCCGTGGATGTTCAGAAGCAAGAGTTGGCTAAACCCCTAAAAGAGACAAAGGGCACAATCCTAACCGTGCCTTGGGCCACAAGTTTATTGCGCCGGCCCGGGAGGGTCGCTAACGTCCCAGAAGCCACAAGGAGATGCGCCAACACATGGAGGCTGAATCCAGCCTCTGTGGCGGCTTCCCTGCTGAGTCTTGCGATGGCCTGGGTGGGCCGATGCAAGAGTGAAAGGTAGGCGTGGGGGAGGCAGGGGGAGGAAGGGAGGAGGCAGGACAGAGGCATTCCTGGGTGGGGTGTGGGTGAGCAGTGGACAGCCCCGGGGGTGGGTGGGGGTGGGCGGGCAGAGAGAGGTAGTTGGGCTGGGATCCGGCAGTTATGCCAGATCCCAACCCCTGTTCCCAGGGAGAACAGAGCAGTTTGAAGCCACTGCGCTCTCCTCCAGAGGTGGCACAAATTCAAGGAGACCCATACTGGCCAGCAGCTGTTACCCAGGGGTAAAGCGAGAGACAAGGGCAAGGATGGGAGAGTGGAGGCAAATGTAGGGGTAGGAGCTAATACATAGGCCAGGCCTGAGTAGATCTGGGATGGGATGGGCACATTGGTGTGGGTTCCGTCCCCCTTCTTGAGTTTTCAGCCTCTCTGCTCCTCTTTCTTGCAGATCCCCCTGTCGTCATGCTGTCGGTGCGGCCGCAAATGGTCGCCGAGGGTGGCAAAGTGAGCTTTCTCTGCACGGCCACCTCCAACCCGGAGCTGACAGGCGACAGGTAAAAAGGCCAACAGACTCCAACCTCCCAGAGATCACACAGCAATAGTGATGTTGCTGCGATGCCCTCTACTGGCAGCTTTGGGGATTACAATGAGCCGGGCTCGTCTGATGCCAGTGCATGCCTTCGCAGGTGGGCCAAAGGAGATGTGCCCATTCCGGAGGCCAACGGGGACAGCGATGAGGCGATAGTCAATCAATCGTTTTTCATGGAGCCCGTGTCGTGCGAGGGCTCGAATGCCGTCGGCAGCACACTGGTGGATGTGCATTGTAAGTGAAGGAGGCAGGTTGGGTCTGTGTATCCTGGGATAGGTGGGAACACTTTGGAAGAGGAGGATGGACAAGGAGATGACGAGGGTGACCTTGGTGCCAGATTGGTGCCAGATACTGAGTGTGGGCAGGTCAGATGTGGGGCTCCCCCCACCAGGATCTTCTCTCCTGTAACCCCACTTGCCGTTCCAGCAGGTAGACCTCAAAGGCCTCCCACCTGCGACCATCATCGTGGTAAAAATTAGGCATTTGTGCCATATTTTTGACACATTCACAGCTGAGTTTGCACCCAATTAGAGCGAGGTGACTAATATATCCATTACCTTTGCATCAATTTGCATATGAGTAAAAATAACCATTTCTGAAGCAAGAAAGCATGCTTAATTTGTTTTTTTATATTATGCACACGGATCAAGACCCTTAATTGACTATAAAGCTACCCCCAATTAATTTTATAAGTACTTGTATGAAGCAGCACAGGCAGATGTGTATCTACATACAAATTTTTTGAAAACAAACTATTTAATACATGCATAAACACACGTTCATTCACACTATTGAAGACAACAGTGTATAAAACTGCAGATTTTAAGAAGAATGTTTAATGAACTGCTTGTCAACCAAAAAGCCATTCACAAAGAAGGCAAGCGCTGTCTTTAAAAGAAAAAAAAGAAAATCCACTCCTGGGACCTTCTGCATGGAAAGCAGGTCTCTACTACTGAGCGATGGGCCCCCCTAACCCCTGTTTTCCTCTTTTTTCCTGCAGTTGGAGCCCGCCTTATCTCCCAGCCCAAGCCCCTGACTGTAGGTGTTGGTTCTGATGCCTCTTTCACCTGTACCTGGGCGGGGAGTCCACCTCTCACCCTAGCCTGGAGCAAGAAGGAGTTCAGGTTCCCAAGTTGTGTGTAATTTACCAAACACAAATCTGGGAACACCAACCTCTACACCCTCCTGTTGTCTCGTAACACAGTGGGCCAGGTGGAAGACCATGGTGGTAGTAAGAGAGATATAGAACCTTTGCTTTATTCTGACTGTCTGCCAAGGTCAACGGGGGGCACCCCTTTCTGCCTTCCTCCCCACCTGAACTGAGCCTGTGAACACACAGGACACAGTTTTGGTTGTGGCATCAGGAGACCCACGGACTTTGAATCCTCAGAAAAATTGTGAAGCCCTTCTGTCCAAACAGGCCTTCAGTTTAGGATGTTCTGTTCCCTGGTTAGATAACTGAGGCCGGGTATCCTTTTTTGGGCTGGAAAAAGAGCACTGATCCCTTCATTTCAGTAAATAAATCTGAATTCACTTGTACCCACAGGTGTTGAGCAATGGAAACGCGCTACACCTCAAGGCTGTGACGCAGGAAGATGCCGGCATGTACGTCTGCAAAGCCATCGTGCCACGCATTGGAGTGGCTGAGAAGGCACTAGCTGTGAATGGTGAGGGGTCTTGGAACCAGGTCATGCACAGCAACCTATTGCAGTGAGCCTGGCGGAAATCTGACCAGACCTGATTGCATGCGTCATTTTTGTCTTTTCCTCAGGGCCGCCCATTATCGGCGCGGAACCAAGCCTGTAGACTGCAGTGGGGGCCAAGGCACGGCTGGAGTGTTTGGTGGGGAGCGTCCCACCCCCCGACAGGATTGTAAGTGCTTGACTCGCCTTTGCCCTCCACCCTCATGGCTTAACCAGACCTGAATGTACCAGATGGTCCTCCTTATCCATGGAGTTGTCTCAACATGGACTGCAAGCACACACTGGAGCAGCAACTGTTGCCCTGCACATGCCTGATCTCATCTGGTCTCGGAAGCTAAGCAGGGTCAGGCCTGGTTAGTACTTGGACGGGAGACCGCTTGGGAATACCGGGTGCTGTAGGCTTCTACCATAGTCTTTCGAGACTGAAGGTTGCCAACCACTGGAGGACCTCAGAGGACCTCCCAGGCATGACTGGAAGTCGTGTCTAGGAGGTCTTCTGAGTTCAGCCAGAGCCTTTGGAGAGGCACTTCCAGGTTTTCACAAAATGTCTTTCTGAAGACTCCGGCTGACCTTCTGAGGTGCGAGGAGGTAGCCTGCAGTGTCCCTGCACCTCATAAAGCCTCCTGGAGACCTTCTGGAGTCCTGAAGGCACCCCTGGTTTTCAACCAAAGCTGGAAGTGCATTTCAAAGACCTTCTGAGGCCTGGGCAGGCTGTGTACAACCTCCCCTCACCTCAGAAGGCCAGCCCCAGTCTTTGGAAAGGCAGTAGGGTATGTCATATGCAAAAGAAACCAGATATTATTTGTGAAGTTGGATGAAAAGGTGGAATGCATGTGTGCCAAAGTAGTTAGAATGTACAGATATTGAACCCATGATTTTAAACCCACACTGCTTAGTTCAGGGTTCTTAACCCTTTTACTATTACAGACCCCCCACCCCCCATAGATTGCCCAGTGTGTCCCCATACCTTCTTCACTAGTCTGTAGGAATCAGCATCATCACCAGTCCTATTAGGTACCACTATTTTGTCAGCAGTGGGGTTCTACTTTACATATGGATAGCAAGGATCAGAATGCCTCAATCTGCATTGACAGTGGTGATACTTAATAATCTGATCCATATAAATAATGGTAATAGTTAATCACCTAATCTAACAACAATTTTTTTAAATTGTTCAGAGATTGAGAGCACAATCCTAACCAGGTCTACTCAGAAGTAAGTCCTATTTTGTTCAATGGGGCTTACTCTCAGGAAAGTGTGGTTAGGATTGCAGCCTGAGTCCCATACCTCCCTCATTGGGTTCTGGTACCTCCAAAGGGTATGGATAACCCTGGTTAAGAATCCCTAGTTTAGATTTTCCCACAAAACCTTGGAAGGTTCTGAATGGCCAATCGTCCCCGTAGCGTCTAGAGTCGATCCTTGGGCTTGGTACCCATCGGGCACGAGGCTAACCAGGTGTACTCAGAAGTAAGTCCTATTTTGTTCACTGGGGCTTACTCTCAGGAAAGTGTGGTTAGCATTGCAGCCATCATCTTCTACCTGTCCAGGCTTCTGATTTGCCCTCCTGTCTCTTTGCAACAGGCCTGGTCGTGGGGTGAATGGGTGCTGGATGCTGGCTCGCTAGTTCGGTTCACGGTGGACACCATGGTGACCGACCAAGGGGTGCTCTCTGCTTTGCTGATCGACCCAACGCATGACAGCGACTTCACCTTGGCCTACAACTGTACCGCATGGAATCGCTTTGGCGCACGTTCCGCTACTGTCAGCTTATGCCGCCAAGGTAAGATTCCCCATCCCCCTCTACTAATTTCACCAGGAACAAGCTTCATGGTGAACTCACTGGGGCCCCGCCAGATCTCCTGTTTTCAAAGCAGAGAGATCCAAGTGCAGAGCCCAGCAGAGCAGTGAAACTCACCTTAGCAAGCCACTGTCTCTCTGTACAGCATACTTTGGCAGGGATTGTTGGGAGAATAAAAGGGGATAATCTCCAGCTTGAGACTGAGGTCCTGGAGGGGGAGGGCAGAATACTGATGTGACACAACATGACCTTGACTTTCATCCCCCCTTGGGCAGTGGTTCCCAAACCTTTCCAACTAGCAGTTCCCCTGACCTACTGGGCCATTGGCCACAGCTCCCCATTAGGGCTACAATCCTATAGTGTATAGGGTGGCAGATTTTCACCAGGATTCTGCATCTCCCCTGGCTGGATTCCATGGCTTCCCAGGGAGCCTCAGTTTGGGAATCACTGCACTTGACGTTCATCACTTTGCTCTTTCAGCTGTGTTCAGCCTGGGCTGATGCAAGCCTCTGGGGTGGGCGGGAAGGAAGGTGGGGAGGGAGGCATTCCTGGGTGGGGGGAGGGCGGGCGGTGGGCAGGTGGGGAGCTCTCATGTTCCATTGGCCACAGGTGGGGAGCGGGAGGCGGGGCTGGGAAGTTTCCTCTTGCCTCCGGCTGGGCCGCCTTGGGCCCCTGTCCTGTGCTGGATACATCGCAAGCCTCTTGGCTTGCCTGTTCCAGCGCAGGGTAGGATTGCAACCAAAAAAGTTATGTTTTTTTGCTGGCCAAAATAAATTTTCAAGCTAAATCTGTGCTTTGACACCCGTCCATTTTTGACTTGCATTCGTGCTCTGGTCCCCAACCAGAAGAAAGCACAAGGTATCATTTAAGATGGCATGAAATCAAATGCCAGTAATGAAAGGCATGAATTCTCCCCGCAGAGGTCTTGTCCGTCCTGATCATGGGGGGCTTAGCTGCCTCCGGGGTTGCTGTTCTCCTGCTCCTGGTGGTTGTCATCTCTTTCTGCTACCGACGGAAGCGCTGTGGGAAAGGTGAGGTGTCATTCTCAGAAGCTAAGCAGGGTCAGGCCTGGTTAATCCTTGGATGGGAGACCGCTTGGGAATACTGGGTGCTGCAGGCTTCTACCATAGTCTTTTGAGACTGAAGGTTGCCAACCAACCGTTCTCAGCCCTCCCAGGAATTACGTGGGGCCTTGTGCCCCTGAGCTGCAGCCCACGTCACCAATCCTTGAGTCACTTTGGGGAGAAAGTTGGGGTACAAAATCAAATGATCTGTTTGCTGCCAGCCTATAGTTAAGGCTGCATTGTCAGAATGCTGGATAGAGGCAGGGTTATTCCCTCTTCCTCTGAGCTCCTCTGGTCTGTGGACTTGGTTAGGCCCACTGAATATCCCCACCTGGTCTTCAAAGCCTCTCCCCCTCCTTTTCCATTGGCCTGACATCTCCCTGCTACGGACGGCGGCTCCAGAGGCAACCATTTGAGCTGTTTTCCTGGGGTCCCGCAGACACTTGCCCCTGCACAGTTTCTTGGGAAAACCAGTGGGTGGAATGGTGCCACCAGTGGACCTCCCGAACAGCAGATATATGGGCCTGCTCTTCTCCCAGCTAGCTGCCCAAGGGGATATGGATCCACCCATGCCTCCGTTGAATAAAGCTACCCAATCTACGTAGGGATGGATCAGAGAAGGGCTTCAGTGCATCTTGCCACTTCCTGGTGTTTTCACATGCCCATCCCAGAGCTCTCCAAGATCTGGAATGTGCGCAGATGTCATTGTTTAAATCCCCTGGAGTGAAATCCTGTAGAAGACCAAGTTTTCAGCTCACACCTCTGTCTGTCCATAAATCCTGCAGCCAAGCGGGGGGCGCAGCTCTCCAAAGCAGATATCCTTGTGCAGATCACCACGAGCGAGAGCAGCCCAAGCCGGCCGAGTGAGACAGAGGGTGATGGCAAGGAGCCCATGGTGACGGGGAGCCAAGAACTGAAGGTGAGCTCAACTGGGAGTGTGGGAGACTCACAGTAGATCCACCCAAACTGAGGCTCTAAGTCAGTGTGGTCCAGCAAAGATGTGTACAGTAATGTACACTTTGAACCCCCAGAGATGTGTGGCCTTACTGGGTGATGCCAAAAGGTCCTTCTCTTTCCACAAGTGCCAACCAGATGAATCGACATGCTCAAAAGCAGGGTGTGATGGTGACATTTATTCATTGATTTAAGACATGTATACCCTGCCTTCCCAGTGTTTTTAGAACACGAACATCATCCCTGGCATCTTTTCCTCAGCAGGTGGTACCTGCTGGCATCCTGCCTTTGAAACAGAAAAGTTCTGTTCTCCACTAATAGTTAGGATAGCAGATTTGTGGGCAGTGGGTCTAATGCTCTCTTAATGCTGTCTAACCTAGTGCCCACCACACCTGACGGCAAAGAGGCCTACCTGTGAACTTCTCCATAATTGGTCCATTCTTTTCATTCTTTCCTAAAGCAGCTATGGGAGGTGAACCTAGGGTTCCCTTGTTGTAGTCCAATGCTCTAACCATTGCACCACACTGTGAATCGGCCCTCCAAATAACTTGGTGGTACCTTAACCTTGCTTCATTGGCATTTCTGTCTTTGTCCTCCCCAGGATCCCACCAATGGCTACTACAAGGTCCGCGCCCATGAGGAGCAATGTTTAGGAAGCAGCTTCTCTGAGTACACGCCAACCACCCGACCTTTGTTTGGGGCATCTTCTCTCTACCTTTCCGCTGGGCCGGTCCAGCCCAAGTTGAATGAGTATGCCCACCGGTACACCCTGGGTACACCAGGCTCTCGTGCAGCCTATGACCCACACGAGCGACTTTTCCCTCAGGAAAGCACGTACAGCGGGACGGCCTACCTCACAGCCCCCTACAGCCAGGCTTTCACCAGCTACGTCAAGCCCAGCAGCTACGAGAAGGCCGAGAGCGGGTATGAGCAGTCGGACCAGGCCAGTAAGACCTCGGGCTGCTCCCGCTTCTCTTATACCTCCCTGTCCCAGCAGTCCGACTATGGGCGCCCTGCCCACCAACGCATGCAGACCCACGTATGACTCGTGCCTGACCCCTGCCAACCTCCAGTCGTCTTCAGAAGGGAGAGAACAGGGAGCGGACACTTCATGTGGCTAATGGACTCCAAAACAGCCAGATAGACTCGGTGCCGAAGACCTGGGCTGAGACATGCCATTCTCATCCTCCGGGGAAGATGGCTGCCAGGCTAGCTTAGCAATGCAGAGTTGCTGTCAAGATGGCCAATAGCCTGCTTGTAAGTCATCTTCATCTGTAGCCAGGTCCATCTCTCTTGGGGAGCGTGAGAGGAAACTGTTTTTAGCCACCTCCACGTCAGGACGTGAAAGTGGATTTTGGACAGCCAAAGGCACATCTCTGCTGAAACTGGAAACAAGTTTTCATGGCTTATTAAGAAGTCTTGGTCTAGGTCTGACTTCAAAATGGTGGACGTGGCTGCCAGGCCAAGAGCGCTAGTGGAAGCAGCCAGCAGCTCAGCACTTTCAAAATGGTGCTAGGACACGGAGTCGGCAATGGGACTACAGGACTCTCTCGCTCTTTGCTCACTGATAGACTTGCCCAGAAAGGAAAGACTCCAGACTCTGCTCCAGACGCATGATCTTGGGAAATCTCTAAGCATGGGTGCTAGGCTTTCCTGATACCCACAAAACCCTCTCTTCCCCCTCCCCCCTCCATCCCATTTGTCTCACCACTGCTCCCTCTCCAATTTCCTGATACCCACAAACCCCTCTGTTGCCCCTTCCCCCTGCATCCCGTTTGTCTCTCCACTGCTCCCTCTCCAATTTCCTGATACCCACAATCCCCTCTCTTCCCCCTCCCCACTGCATCCCGTTTGTCAAAATTTATCAATCAATCAATCAAATCCTTTATTGCTTAACCATTGGTCATTACATTTGGAAAGAAAAATAAAATATATAAAATGTATATATACTTTAGTATAATAGTGCCATACAGTAAAACTCAGTTATTAACAAATTGAATAAAACACGATCTTATCTTTTTAGCCGCAAGGGCAAAATGTGCCACAGCAAAAGTAACATTTGATTGTAAATCCTCAAGTAGATAATAAACTAGTTGTTCAGGGGAATAACCACACAGGGATTTTACTATTGGTTCCAAAAAACGGCTTCTCGGATTCCCATATAAGGGGCAAATCAGTAAATAATGTAACAGATCTTCAACTTGCCCACATCCATAAACACAAAGGCGCTTTGCTATAGGAATTTTTTTATATCTACCCTCTAAATATGCTGAAGGCATTTGTTGAAATCTCAGTTCAGTAAAAGCTCTTCTTAACTGTGGGTAAGTCAGAGTCTCAAAATAAATGGACATCATATGCTGGATGTTAATATGGGGATACCAGCTCGAATATCGAGATTCCCATAAAGAAACTTTGTCTTGGTAAGTTTCCCAGTCATAAATCCATTCCCTGAGCTCTTTAGGACTCAGGCACAGAAACTTGTCATACTCCAGGTTAAAATACTTTAACTTAAAAAAAACCTGATTGGCTCATCCTCCAATAAGCATCTGTTCGTTCCAGCATTTTTTTGCTAGAGCTGACTCTTCCATAGCATTGATCCTTCTCCAAAATCGGAAGTAAGCAAGGTCCATTCTAATGGCTAAAGATGGCAGTCCTAGCTCTGCTCTAATATGAACCGCAGGAGTGCCTGGAGACAGTCCTAATATTTGTCTCAAAAATTTATTTTGTAAGACTTAAGTTTCCCTTAAATGAGTCTCCCCACAACTCTGCCCCATATAACATATGAGGTAAGATCTTTGCTTCATGAACTTTAATCAGTGGGGGAATTAACTGTCCGCCTCTAGCATAAAAATTTTTTTTTAACAAACTCATCTGTCTGGCACTGGAGATTAAAATCATCTCACTATGTTGTTTCCAGGTCAGACTCTTTGAAAATTGTATGCCAAGATATTTAAATGACTTTACCTGTTCTATAACATGCCCATCAAGCTTCCATTTATGATTGACACAGCCCTTCCCAAAAATCATGATCTTACTTTTAGAGTAATTTATTTTTAAATGCTCTTCCTTGCAAAGTTCACCAAATCTATACAACATCCTCTTAAGTCCAATTTGATTCTGAGATATCATAACTAAATCATCTGCATACAGCAGAATAGAAATCTTCCTATCTCCTATAGAAGGAGGAAAAAAAGATAGAGAGGACATTTGTGGGATCAAATTATTTACATAAAAGTTAAATAAAAAAGGAGCTAATATACAGCCCTGTTTAACCCCCCTATTGACCTGGATCTTTTTGGTCAAATAACCTAAATTGCCTAATCGCACTTGAAGTGTATTTTGGCTGTGTAATATCTCAATAAGCCACAATAGGCGTTTATCTATATTGGTCATGGATAATTTGGTCCACAGCCTCTCTCTATCAATTAAATCAAAAGCTGATGTAAAATCCACAAAGGCCAAATAAAGAGATCTTTTAGCATGCTTGGTGTATTTACATATAATATGATGTAATATAAATGCTTGATCAATAGTACTCCTGCCTTTTCTAAATCCAGCCTGTTCATGATGAATAATAGCCTGGCTGTTATCCTACTCTATAAGTTTATTCAATAAAAATCTGGCATATAATTTCGCTGCCACATTGATTAAACTGATAGGCCTCTAGTGTGAGGGTTCCTTAGGATCACCCTTTTTATATCTAGGTATCACTATGCTATTTAACCATTCGGAAGGCACTCTACCAGAGTGATTAATCCACGTGAAAAGATTGGCAAAAATAGGGGACCACCAATGCAGGTCCATCTTAAAGATCTCCGCTGGTATCATATCATCATCTGGCGCCTTACCTGTCCTCATAATCTCAATCAATTGTACAATTTCATTACATGAGACCGGAGGCCATTCAGAGCAGTTAGGTATATCTACTGATGGTAAGGGAAAGTCTATCTCACTCCCAAAGATATAACTAAAGTGAGAAATCCAGGTTACAGGTGAGATAGAATTTACAATTCCTCTGGTTTGATGTAAGAAACCTCTATTAATTAAACTCCAGAATTGAATTTGATTTTTTTCTTTCGTTGCAGCTTCCAGGGCCTTCCAATTTGCTACATAAAAGCCTTTCTTTTTTATTTTGGAGAAGTCGTTTATACGCCTTGCGAGTAGTCAAATAACATTCCATAGCTTCTTTATTGGCAGCGACTTTTGCATATCTCAGTGTTCTAGTTAACTGCTTTTTATGCATAATACATTCTTTATCATACCATGAATCATTGCCCTTCTTCGACTTCTTTTGAAAGGGAGCCGATACTATGGGTCTAAGAGCCATAATAATTTGCTGGTAAGTCCCACCTATATCAGAGTGGGACTGTATCACCTGCCTTCTTTTCTCTAGTAATTGTTCAGAGTACAACAAGGCTCTAGCACTTGTATCAATCTCCAATGACCATTTTAATCTTCTAACTCCTTGTTCCAAACCTTGCAATGTAGTATTCGTCAATACCCTTGTATGAATTGAATTACAGTTAAAGGACATCATAAGTGGAAGATGATCACTGTCCGCTCTATCTCCTATTGCCATACAGTTTATCCATCCAAACAGAACATTTGAACAAAAAATATAGTCTATTACACTTGCCCCTTTCTCCCTAAGGAATGTATAGTATCCTCTGGAGCTATCCAGATTGGAACCATTTAAACAAATGAGCTGGAACTGGAATATTAACTTCATTAGAGAGCGACCATAATTATTGATCATTTTATCACAAGACACTCTAAATGGACAATGACTCACTTCTGACTCAATACCAAAAGCCAACTCCATTTTGAGACTGTCACCAATTCTGGCATTGAAATCCCCACAGATCATAAAGGGGATATTAGGATATTCAACAGTTAATGTGTCAAGTAAACCCCCAAAAAGATCCCAAATGACAATTGCTGAGTTCACAATTCTCGGGGGAATATATACATTTATACAAATCCAAGAACTCCTTCTGCATCCCTTAATCAGTATAACTTGCCAATAATTAGAAGACAAACAGGTGAGTTCTGTGCCTTCCAGGCCTGTGGTAGCTGCAATAAAAAGGGCCAAACCTCCACTCCCTCTTCTTTGAAAAGAAACTTTGACCGCAGACATATGCCATACATTACAACCCTGCAAAAAAGGGCTTTCAGAATCTGTAAGCCATGTTTCTTGGAGACATATAATTTCAAAGGATAACAGATACTGAGTAATATCTGGGTCAATTAACTTATTTTGCCAACCAGCAATGTTCCAGGATAAAAGATTTATAGACTGAGTATGAGGCCTTCACCATTCTGGTCAATCCCTATCATAAAATGGGGCGCGCTGAACCGTTTGATAGTTATAATAACCCAAGGGTTTAAAATTCTCAGGCAATGGTTCCTCAATTCTGCATGATTTACTTTTGCAGAATAACTTATCCAAGACCTGTTTAAGGGCTATATTATTCGGAAAGGTCACAAAGGAGGGACAAGGCTCCGGTCCCCTAATTCGTCTGATTAAGTCCTTAGCTGTTCCGCTATGTTTTCCAAAGTCATTTCTGGACTTAAACTGGGAAGTTGATTTATTTTTCCCTTGCCATGAGGCATATTTAGCTACAAACCTTCCCTTTTTTTCCCTTCTAGGGGGCTGAAAATTTCTATCAAATTTATCATTCAGACCCCATTTAAAAGATATTTGCATAAACTCAAATTTATAGAGTAGTCCCCAGAAATGGTGTGCATGTTCCAGATTGCTAAAAATTAACAGAATTCTTCCCCATTTTATATCAGGATTATTTGGATATCGACAAATACAAAAAAAAAAATAAAAGACTCTTTTGCATTCCAATCCTCACCCAGGATCTTCTTTATGGTCTGTTCAACTTCTCTGGCAGACCTGCATGTATTAGTTGGACGACCCAGGGGCCAATTATTTATAGTAATGTAATAACCATTAGAATTTGGATCAGCCTCCAAGGTAGAGGAATATTCCATTGCTCTACAAGGAAGGATCAAACCTGTAGAATAAAGTTGAGAAGACGGTGCAGGAATGCTATCTGTAGCAGAAGCAATGGGACTAATATTATTTTCTTCATCATGCCAATCATCGATAACTATGAGGTCATTATTAGAAAAGGTCAAATTTGATCTTAATTCTTCTATACTTGAGTCCTGATTATACTTGAGTCCAACCTGACAAGGTTGGAAATCAAAGGAAGGTTGCAAATTATCTTGTGCATCATTCAGTTGACAATCATGACTTCTTGGGATCATAACTTGTTTCTCCATTCGGCTAGATCTTTCATTGACATCTCTAACTCCAATTGTTGTTACATCCACTGTCTGCTGATCTCCAATGGGTTTAAGAGGATCAATAGTTGGAGCTGCTCTTAAAATTCCATCACTTATTAAATTTACATTGAGTTGTAATAAAGCTTTCATTCCCATAATTTCTTGATGCATCATACTTAACTTCTCAAATATTGCCTTAGTTGTTATAGCCATATGGAAACATCGATCACGCATCTGAGAGCAGAAAAAACTAGAGTGTCCATCATTAGCACCAGTAAGATTATGGGAAAAAACTTCGTCCGGAGTATCTTGTATAGTCATTTTGGGGTCTTCTGAAATATTATAAGATCCCACAACAGGCCACGTAAGCTTCTGAAATAAATTAGGATCCAAAGACCAATTTCCAATATCAAGTGAAATATCAAGTGAAGTATCAAGCCCCTCATTTACTAAGTCCATGTCATAGTTTTCCCTACCACATAGGGTTTGTACAAACAGGCTATTATCTGCAGGGTCACTATGCACATTCCTAATTGGAGAAGCGGCTGTATCGACATTTAGAGTTTCATTTAAAAAAGACTTTTTCATGAGTAGAACCTACTTTAGAAGAAACACAAAAATCATCCATTAGCCTTTGAATACACTTGGACTTATTCCCTTGTGTGGGAGAACGAGCACTCTGTGCCCTAGTAACCACCATCTTGAAAGTTGGAATTAAAGCACTTGTGTAAATAAAACTGAAACTGTAAAAACAGAACCGGCTACTCTTGTTTGGAGTGCTGTTTTCCTTTCACTTCAAGTTAATTTTAAACATACAATTCTGCATTCCAGCAAAATCAATTTTTATACGTAGCAATGTTGTTAAAAGCTACTAGCAACGGCTTTCCCTTCAAGATGGCTGCTGTAGCAAATCTTTATCTTGTTTGACAAATTAGGGCTGATAGTGTCTAATTAAATGCAATTGAGGTGCATTCCAAAGAGCCGACTCTCCGCCAAAATATAAAATATCTTTTCTTATCAAATCCTAGGACAGAAGGCACTAAAAACTTGAAAAATAACCTTGTGGAGACGGAGCTCTCCCAAAGGCAGCTACTTCCTCCAGCCACCTGGTCCCCCTACCAACCCGTTTGTCTCACCACTGCTCCCTCTTCAATTTCCTGATAACCACAAACCCCTCTCTTTCTTCTCCACTCTCTTCCCCCTCCACTTCCCCTCTCTTCCCCTCTCTTCCCCCTCAACTGGAGAGGACACTCCAACTTCGCCATATGGTGTCGGCACAACACGGGAAGCAGCAGTTACCAGTTATAAGTCTTCCCTTGATTGCCGTAGAGCGTGATGCCAGGGGCTGTTTCCGACAGTGGGAGAGATAATTGCATCTCGCTGGGCAGTCCCCAGCCAGTAAGGTGTTGCCTCGCCACGGTCTGTTAACCTCACAGGGTGCGTGGGGTTTAGGGTGAAAACCGACAAGCGGATCGACAACTCTGCACCATGCAACAGAAAACAGAAAACTCCTGCCCTAAAGCTGGGCACCTGGAATGTAAGGACAATGAAACCTGGCTTCTCTGATGACCTGCAAGTAATAGACGATGCACGCAAAACAGCTGTCATCGATAAGGAGCTGAGCAGACTGCAGATGGACATCGTCGCCCTTCAAGAGACTAGGCTGCCAGATTCCAGATCTGTCAAGGAGAGAAATTTCTCATTTTTCTGGCAGGGAAAACCACCAAACGAAACCAGGGAACATGGTGTTGGCTTTGCGGTCAGAAATACCCTGCTGAAATCCATCATCCCACCTACTGTGGGAAGTGAAAGAATTTTGTCCCTGCAGCTCCAGTTATCAGCAGGACCTGTCACTCTCACCGACTGTTGTCTCCAGCAGAAGCCAAAGACAAATTCTATGATGATCTGGCCACCACTATCAAGAAGATCCCCGTAAAAGATCCATTGTTCATCCTCGGCGATTTCAATGCTAGCGTTGGTGCTGATAACAGTTCGTGGCCCACTTGCTTAGGTCAGTTCGGCACTGGGAAGATGAACAAAAATGTCCAACGCCTGCTAGAGTTTTGCTGTCATCACGGTCTCTGTGTCAGCAACACGTTCTTCAACACGGAGCCCCAAAATAGAGTCTCTTGGAGACACCCAAGATCAAAGCACTGGCACCAGCTCGACCTGATTCTCACCAGACGCTCCAGCCTTCCCAGCATCAAGATCACACGCAGCTATCAGGGTGCTGCTTGCGACACCGACCACTCCCTGGTGTGCAGCAGAGTGAAACTGCAAACAAAGTGACTGTACCACACGAAAAAGGAAAGAAGACCTCGCATTGATACCAGCAAGACCCGGGATCAGAGAAAAGTGGAGGAATTTGCACGAGCGCTTGAGGAATCTCTTCCAGGCCCGGTCGATGCAAACGCATCCAACAGATGGGAACATTTCAAGAATGCCGTTTACAACAACGCCTTGTCCATATTTGGCAAGAAGACCAACAAGACGGCAGACTGGTTTGAAGCCCACTCTGAGGAGTGGACACCAGTCATTGAGGAAAAGAGGAGAGCTCAAGCAGCATACAAGGCCTGTCCCAGTGAGCACAACCTGCAGGTCCTCCAAGCTGCTCGCAGCAAAGTCCAGCAGATTGCCAGGAGATGTGCTAACGACTACTGGTGCCAGCTCTGCTCCCAGATACAGATAGCAGCTGACACGGGCAACATCAAGGGGATGTATGATGGTATCAAGCAGGCCCTGGGTCCAACGCAGAAGAAAATTGCCCCTCTGAAGTCTGCCACAGGCGAGGTCATCCAGGATCGGACACAGCAGATGGGACGCTGGGTGCAGCACTACTCTGAGCTATATTCCAGAGAAAACGTAGTCACCGAAGAAGCGCTGAACAACATTGAGTGCCTGCCTGTGCTGGAGGAGCTTGACAGTGAACCAACCCTAGAAGAACTTCACGTGGCCCTGGACTCCCTTGCCTTTGGCAAGGCACCTGGAAAAGACAGCATCCCTGCTGAAGTCCTCAAGTGCTGCAAAGAGATCATCGTCACTAAGCTGAATGAAATCCTCTGTCTCTGCTGGAGAGAAGGTGGAGTACCTCAAGACATGAGGGATGCAAATATCATCACGCTGTACAAGAACAAAGGCGACAGGGGTGACTGCAACAACTACCGTGGCATCTCTCTCCTTAGCATTGTAGGAAAGCTGTTTGCCCGAGTTGCACTAAAGAGGCTCCAGGTACTTGCAGAGAGCGTCTATCCAGAATCACAGTGCGGATTCCGAGCCAACAGGTCCACCACTGTTATGGTATTCTCCCTTAGACAACTGCTGGAGAAATGCAGAGAACAATGACAGCCACTCTTTATAGCCTTCTGAGATCTCACGAAGGCCTTCGACTTGGTCAGCAGGGATGGCCTCTTCAAGATTCTCCCCAAGATTGGATGTCCACCCAGGCTCCTCAGCATCATCAGATCCTTCCACATGAAGGGCACTGTTGTCTTTGATGGCTCCACATCAGACCCCTTTGACATCCGAAGCGGCGTGAAGCAGGGCTGTGTTCTTGCACCAACCTTGTTTGGGATTTTCTTCGCTGTTCTGCTGAAGCATGCCTTTGGAACTGCAACAGAAGGCATCTATCTCCGGACCAGATCAGATGGAAAGCTCTTCAACCTCTCCAGACTGAGAGCAAAGTCCAAAGTCCAGCTGAAATGTCTGCGTGACTTCCTCTTTGCCGACGATGCAGCTGTCACTACCCACTCTGCCAAAGATCTCCAGCAGCTCATGGATCGTTTTAGCAAGGCCTGCCAAGATTTTGGACTGACAATCAGCCTGAAGAAAACACAGGCCATGGTTCAGGATGTGGACTCACCTCCCTGCATTACAATCTCTGCACATGAACTGGAGGTTGTCCATGACTTTGTGTACCTTGGCTCAACGATCTCCGACACTCTTTCTCTCGATACCGAGCTAAACAAAGGCATCGGTAAAGCAGCTACCACGTTTTCCAGACTCAACAAAGAGAGTTTGGTCCAACAAGGAGCTGACGGAACATACCAAGATCCAGGTCTACAGAGCTTGCATCCTGAGTACACTTCTGTACTGCAGCGATTCATGGACTATTCGCTCACAACAGGAGAGGAAACTGAACACTTTCCACATGTGCTGCCTCCAACGCATTCTCGGCATCACCTGGCAGGACAAAGTTCCAAACAACACAGTCCTGGAACGTGCTGGAATCCCTAGCATGTATGCACTGCTGAAACAGAGATTCCTGCGTTGGCTTGGTCATGTCGTGAGAATGGATAATGGCCGGATCCCAGAGGATCTCCTCTATGGAGAACTCATGCAAGGAAAGCGCCCTACAGGTAGACCACAGCTGCGATACAAGGACATCTGCAAGAGGGATCTGAATGCCTTAGGAGTGCACCTCAACACGTGGGAAACCCTGGCCTCTGAGCGGCCCGCTTGGAGGCAGGCTGTGCAGCACGGCCTTTCCCAGTTTGAAGAGACACTTGGCCAACAGTCTGAGGCTAAGAGGCAAAGAAGGAACGCTCATAGCCAGGGAAACAGACCAGGGACAGACTGCACTTGCTCCCGGTGTGGAAGGGATTGTCACTCCCGAATCGGCCTTTTCAGCCACACTAGACGCTGTTCCAGAACCATCATTCAGAGCACCATACCAGAGTCTTTCGAGACTGAAGGTTGCCAACAGTGGAGAGGCACTTGCACTGAGCCAAGTGGACCAGGAGGTGGCGATAGTGTTCAACATTTTTCTGCCATTGAAGCTGTGAAAGATTTGGGGGATTTAATTTTTGTATACGAAAAATAAGTTATTCCTTGTTGTTACTTTTGCCTTACCAGCCGTGGATGTTTTATTTTTTGTTTGTTTGTTTCAGTTTTCCAGAGTCACTAGGGGAAGGGGGTTGTTTTTATTTTTCATTTTTTTTTAATGAATGGGATTCCACATTGGCATTCTATGATCATGCCTGTTTTGAGTCTGCATTTTTATATACAGAGGGGAGATTGCAAATGTATTGTCTACTGCAGAACTCAAAAATATTTATATTAAATTTAAAAAGTGGGAATGGAGTGACGATCCTTTATTATTTCTGGGATGTGTACTGGAAAACCCAGAGTCTGGAATAGAAGGAGAGAGAAAGGGAAGCACACACTAAGTTTCCTGGGTGACCTTGGGCCAGTCGGTCACTCACTCTCAGCCTCACCTACCTCACAGGGTTGGTGTGAGGACCAAAGCTGGGGAGGAAACATGTTCATCACCCTGAGTTCCTTGGAGGAAGGGCAGTAGAAAAATGTGAAATTTGAAAGCGCACAGGTATGCCCAGAAAAGCTCGATCCTCTGTACCATCTGAATTTTTTTATTTCTCACCTATGCAAACTAGTTGGACTCCAGTTATTAAAAATTCATGGTTCCTATCTGCAGATATATCTACCCACCACTCCAGCATAGCTTCTCTATAGCTTATTGAAGGCAGCTACCCAAGACGTTCATATGTTGGGTAGTATGAATGCCATATTGTAACATAAGCGTCTGCACTCCTAGCAATTGACATTTTGAACATAAGAACATAAGAACAGCCCCACTGGATCAGGCCATAGGCCCATCTAGTCCAGCTTCCTGTATCTCAAAGCCACCCACCAAATGCCCCAGGGAGCACACCAGATAACAAGAGACCTCATCCTGGTGCCCTCCCTTGCATCTGGCATTCTGACATAACCCATTTCTAAAATCAGGAGGTTGCACATACACATCATGGCTTCTACCCCGTAATGGATTTTTCCTCCAGAAACTTATCCAATCCCCTTTTAAAGGCGTCTAGGCTAGACGCCAGCACCACATCCTGTGGCCAGGAGTTCCACAGACCGACTACGTGCTGAGTAAAGAAATATTTTCTTTTGTCTGTCCTAACCCTCCCAACATTCAATTTTAGTGGATGTCCCCTGGTTCTGGTGTTATGTGAGAGTGTTAAGAGCATCTCCCTATCCACTCTGTCCATCCCCTGCATAATTTTGTATGTCTCAATCATGTCCCCCCTCAGGCATCTCTTTTCTAGGCTGAAGAGGCCCAAACGCCCTAGCCTTTCCTCATAAGGAAGGTGCCCCAGCTCCGTAATCATCTTAGTCGCTCTCTTTTGCACCTTTTCCATTTCCACTATGTCTTTTTTGAGATGCGGCGACCAGAACTGGACACAATACTCCAGGTGTGGCCTTATCATAGATTTGTACAACGGCATTATAATATAAGCCGTTTTGTTCTCAATACTCTTCCTAATGATCCCAAGCATAGAATTGGCCTTCTTCACTGCCGCCGCACATTGGGTCGACACTTTCATCGACCTGTCCACCACCACCCCAAATTATGCAAGTTCTCATTTTTCTCCCAAATTTATTCTGAAATTTCTATGGCAGTAACCAAATTTACCATTGAGAAACGAGCTCAAGCTGAAGCTCCACCCCACGTACCGGCAATCTTCAGCCACACCTCTGACTTTGACAAGCCACATCCCTAGCTTTGGCAGGGATTTCCCATGTGCTTTTGACTATGGAACTGTAAGGGCTAGCACATCACATCACCTTTGAAAACTGACCACTTTACAGACTAAGGCCTTGCTAGGCTAGGAAGTTGCCTTTTTGCTATTCCCGTTACTGAAAGCCTTTCATTGCAGCCATAAGGACTAGAACCCTGTTTATTTTTTTTTTTTGAACTGAAAGCTGAGATGCGCAGGAATTTGAATGTGGCTCCATGCCTTATTTTGCCTGCCTGTGGCATATAGGCATGAACACGGCCCTGGTGGTATAGATCAGAAGACAGAGCTCCCAGTGAAATTCTGGGTTTGCCTCTAATGTTAGAAGCACGTGACCCCTTTCCTCCTTTTGGACCCTCCCTGGCCACAGGATATAGCTGTGTGAAAACCACCAGCCCACCCACATATCCCTGTTGTAGCCTAGGCTCCAGATTCCCCATGAGAAGCATTTCACAGCTTTTTCCCAAAGTGTCTTCTGAAAACAGATGGGTTGGTGTCACGCCACCTTTGCAAAAAGAGACTTGGAAATCTCAGGATACGCCTGCTTCTCTTTAGTGTGGGCAGCCCCTCCCCCTTGATAACATTGAAATGATTTCGCTCCCACCCATTCTTTTTTCCCCCACATGCCCAAAATATTCAGTGTCATCACTGTGACAAGTAACAAGTAAGCCTAGTGCCTGAAATGTCTGCATTGGAAGTCAAAAACTGATGCCTGCCACGCTATGACTTTCCTGCAACACAAAATCAAAAGGAGAACGTATATGTGGGTTTGGCTGTGCCCGTCAACCTGGAACATTTATACATAAGAAATGTGTTTTTCCAGCTGTAGGAGTCACTTGAGGTGCCCTGAGTGTGACACCTGGGGCGGCCTGTACTCCCCTTCCCCCCCACCCCACACAAACACTTGTACTGTGACACTACTGGTGGTTGCTCTGGAATGAGCGCCTGGGAACGAGTCCTGAGTTCACACAGCCCCTTACTGCAGCGGTGATTGTGCAGGTTGACCAACGGATCAGAAAACAGGGGCTTGGGCTTCTCTTGTGCCTTTTATCATCAGGTTAAGGCAGGGGTGTCCAAAGTTTTTGGCAGGAGGCCCACATCGTCTCTCTGACACTGTATCGGGGGCCAGGGGAAAAAAGAATTCATTTACATTTAAAATTTGAATAAATTTACATAAGTTTACATAAATGAATATATTAAAGATGAATTTATATGAATGAATGAAGGTCTTGCAATAGCTCAAGACCCATAAAAGGCCTTGCACAAAGCAAGGCTGGCCTTCCCTTTGCTGCTGCTACTGCATCACAGACATGAAACAGCAAGCAGTGGAGGAAGCCCTCATTCCACAGCTCACGCAAGAGGTCAAACAGTTGCTCTCATGCTGAGAGCAGTTGCGTCGGGCCAGTGTGGGCTCCAACAAATCTCCGAGGGCCAGAGGCTCATTGGAGACTGGGGGCTCCCTGAGGGCCGCACTGGGAGGCCTCGAGGGCCACAAGTGGCCCCAGGGCCAGGGTTTGGGCACCCCTGGGTTAAGGCACAGAAAACAGCAGATAAAAATGTTCAGCGCACCGGTAAGCATAGTCACTTGCAGATTGAACACAGAAAGCTGTCTAATACACACAGGGCCCAATCCAATCTAACATTGCAGCACCACTGCAGCCATGCCAAGGAGATGTGCGCTGCATCGTAGTGTGGGGGGGCAGTCATTGAGGTCTCCTCAAGGGAAGGGAACATTTGTGCACTGCTTCATTGTGGCTGCATTGGCACCAGAAAGTTGGAGAGCATCAGTGGCGTCACTAGGGTTTGCGTCACCCCATATGGGAGGCCAGCACGTCACCCCATGATGGACCTCCTCCCATTCAGTGGCCCAGGCAATGCCTTGGGCAGGAGGTGTGGTGATGTACCCAGGGCCTCTGAGGGGAATTTTATCAGGGGGTACAAAGTTTCTTTTGGGCCACTTTGCAAAGGGGGGCGAGTGAAACAGCGTGTCACCCTAGCGTGCAGGCTGCACTGAGTGACGCACAGGGGGATGACACATTACTGGCCAAAATTTGGGGCCCTAAGGCTGCAATCCTATAACACTTTCCTAGGAGTAAGTCTCATTGAACTTACAATGGGACTTACTAGTAGACATACATCAGATGGTACAGAAAGGGCCCAATGCTAACCAGCTTTCCAGCACCGATGAGGCCACAATACAGCCCCAAAGAAAGGGAGGACATGTTCCTTTACCTCGAGGAGGCCTCCATGACTGGCCCCCCACCGCAGGATGCAGTGCATGCCCCATTGGCATGACTGCATCAGTGCTGGAATGTTGGATAGGATGGGACTCTAAGTCTGCAAGTTACATGCTGGCTCTGTTCCGGAGGTTCCCTGCTTTTCTACAGAGGTCCCAGGTTCAATCTGTGGTATGTCCATGTATGGTGGGGGAAAAATGCCACCCTGAAACCCTGGGGCAGCTTTCAAAAGACACGGAATTTCTTCTGGGGGAGGAACCAACTGGCACTCTTCAATTTCCTCTCTCTCCATTCCTCTCTGCTCCATTAATGAGGCCTAGATTGTGCGACACCCTTTGGCACAAATGTAACACGGAGAGTGACATGCAGCATTTATTATCTGGAAAAACCCTCCCCCTCCCCCGAGGGCTTCTTCCACAGCAGCTGGCAGACGGTGACTTCATTCGGCCTACCGAAGCACATCATGCTACACCAGGGGTCGGCAACCTTAAACACTCAACCTTAAACACTCATTTTCCGGAGGAAAAAAAACCCCGGGAGCCACAAAACCCTTTTGACATCTAAAATGAAAATATGTAGTTCTTTTTTAACCTTTATGCTCTTATAGGTCCCATTTTTATAATGTAGCCTCCTCTTAGTTTTGTCACACATTCCTGTCCTGTGTTTTCAGACACCTGGTCCTCTATGGTGTTTTGCCTGATTCCAAGGCCATTCTCTGCCTGGAGAATTAGGCCCACTTTAAGCAAATTAGCTCCCCTTCTTTCCCCCAACAAATGACCCTGGTTCTGCCCTGCAGCCCTGCTGGACCCCACCTCCAGGGTAGCTCGCCTGTTCAACCTGCAGAGGTCCTCTCTCCTGCCAGCAGCCTCCCACCACTACAGCAGACCCTGGGTCCTCTGCAGGTCTTGGGCACAGCAGCCACACTTCAAACTCCAGTGTCTCCAGCAGTCCATTAGTCACAAAGTCAGTCAGAGCATCCAGGGCAGAGTCCAAAGTCAATAAGCCAAGTCACAGTCCAAGGTCAGATTCCAAAGTGAGTCAGTCAAATCAGTCAGAGTATCCAAGTCAGCGTCAATAAGCCAAGTCAGTCAGTTTCCACTCCAACCTGCACTCCTTCTACAACCCACACCCCCTTCCTGCCGCAGGTGCTCCTTATATCCCTGAGGGCCCTATTGCCTTCAAGTGGCTGCAGCTGTGCAGCACACTCTGCTGGATGCCCAGGGCTTACCCTTAAAGGGGCCACTGCTGACACCACATCTACCTCCTCACCAGATCTTCCTTGATTCCAATACATATGGCGGTTATGACATCTGCTTATCTTACATGGATACTAAAGAACTCCCCCCCACCTTCCAGAGGCACGCTGCTGGAAGGAAAAAAGGACACAGACTCCAGAGGTGGGGAATAGAAGAAGCCAGAGCTGGGGGGAAGTTGGGGGGGCAGCCACAGGCCAGCTTCTGCCCTGCCTGCCTGTCCTCCCTCACTCAGGCTGCAACTCTCTCCACACTATCTTTGGAGTAAGCCCCATTGACTACAATGGGACTTCTGAGCAGAGAAGTTGGTTGGAGCTCTCAGGTTGCAGTTCTCAGGTTGCAGGTGGGGGACACTCCTGTAGCCTGTGTGCCCATTGCTGTTGTCGAGCCCCACTCCTTAGATTCATAAAGATGGGTACAGAGCAGAAGAGGAAGTATGGACACTCTAGCCCAACACTCTCTCTCCTCCGCACTTCCTCTTCCTGTCTGAGAGTGAAGGGATAGGCATAAAGGCAGCATCTGGTACACCAGAGCTTCTTGGGCTAGCCTTGATATCAGTCCCCTCCCTGCTACTCTCTTGTACCCAATCTGCACATCTGCCAGCAATGCTCAAATTACAAGGAGGCCAGAGGGGGCCTGACCTCTGAGCTGCAGTTTTTAGAAGGCTTCTGGGATTATTTGGCTAAAATTGACAGGAAGGAACTAAGAGGACTTGTGGATATTGCTGGCACTCGTCTCTCACCCCCCCCTTCCAGCCCCGTCCTGGAAACTCAATACCTATTTGCACATTATGCTCTACAGACATGCGCATGGGTTTTCTTGTTATTTTGCGCCATCACCTGTGCATGTGTGATGAGCTCACTTTAAAAGTGAACTAGGATATCAGAGCCCTTGAACATAGGGTACAGACTGCCCGTGAATGGGCATCCTGGAGCACTTTGGGTGCCACATTTCCGAGTGGTCCTGCTTTTAAAGATGTGCACCAAGTCGTGGGGGGGGGGGTGGTACTGGTGGAGCAGACTGGTTCCTCCACCCATCCTGCTCAATGGGAGTGATAAGGGCTTGCTAACGAGGCACCTTTTCAAGCAGGGGAGAGCAACTATACCTCTGCACCCCAGCATGGCATCTTTTCCGGTGGCTTTTCTTGGTGTCTCTTCTGTATTTTTTTTATTTTTTTTAAGATTGTAAGCCCTTTGCGGCAGGGACCAAAGATTGATTGATTTCACTATGTAAACCGCTTTGAGAACTGTTCCTGTTGAAAAGCGGTATATAAATACCGTACTGACAACAACAAAGAAGAAGAAGAAACTGCTCACTTCATAAAATCCCCACTTCATAAAGTCCCAAGAGGCACCTGAGAGGGAACACGATGGAGATGTACAAAATTACGCAGGGGATGGACAGAATGGATAGAGAGACGCTCCTTTCCCTCACACACAGCATCAGAACCAGGGGACATTCACTAAAGCTGAGTGTTGGGAGAGTTAGGACAGACAAAAGAAATACTTCTGTTCCCAGCATGAGAACTCCTTGCCACTGGATGCGGTGATGGCATCTGACCTCAATGTCATCGAAAGGGGATTGGACACATTTCTGGAGGAAAACTCCATCACAGTTTACAAGCCAGGATGGGTATGTGCAACCTCCTGGTTTTATAGGTAGGCCGCCTCAGAATGCCAGGTGCAAGAGAGTGGCACCAGGATGCAGGTCTCTTGTTGTCTTGTGTGCTCCCCGAGGCATCTTTTGGGCCTCCATGAGATCCAGGAGGACTAGATGGGCCTTTGGCCTGATCCAGCAGTGTTCTTCTTATAAGAGGGTGTGTGAAGAGTGTCTGAGCATGGACAGAAAAGAGGGTGTGTGAGGAGTGCCTCTGAGCATGGTCAGAAAAGAGGGTGTGTGAAGTGAGCATGGACAGAAAAGAGGAGGTGTGAAGAGTGCCTCTGAGCATGGACAGAAAAGAAGGTGTGTGTGAAGAGTGCCTCTGAACATGGACAGAAAAGGGGGTGTGAACTGCTCTCAGCATGGACAGAAAGGGGTGTGTGAAGAGTGCCTCTGAAAATGGACAGAAAAGGGGGTGTGAACTGCTCTCAGCATGGACAGAAAGGGGTGTGGGAAGAGTGCCTCTGAGCATGGACAGAAAAGGGTGTGTGAAGAGTGCCTCTGAGCATGGACAGAAAAGAGGGTGTGTGAAGTGAGCATGGGCAGAAAAGAGGGTGTGTGTGAAGAGTGCCTCTGAACATGGACAGAAAAGGGCGTGTGAAGAGTGCCTCTGAGCATGGACAGAAAAGGGTGTGTGAAGAGTGCCTCTGAGCATGGATAGAGAGACGGACCCCCGAAGCCTTCCCAAGTGGATGGGAAGAGGGGCTGGAGGGACAGCCGGCGAAGGTGCTGGGGCGCCCCCCAACCGCCGCACCAGCCTCCGCCCGCCCGCCCCCTCCCCGCCGCTCCAGCCGGGCTCCTCCCTGCGGGGCGCCGCGTCGCCGCTGTTGTGGCTGCGGGCAGAGCGGAGGGCGGAGCGAGGCGGGCGGGCGGGCTGGTGGCGGCGGGCAGCGGCTCCCGTCAAAGCGCTCGCTCGGAGCCGGTGCCGCAGCCGCGTCCCTCCGACGGTGCGATCGCGCCCGCGGCCCCTTCCTCCCCCACCCCCGCGGCCAGCAGCGGAGCGGAGCGGGCGAGCCGTGGCCATGGCGCGAGGCTGCCTCTCTTGCTCCTCTGGCGCCCGGACCCAGGCGAGCCTTCCCTTCGCGGAGGAGGGGGTCGCCTGCAACAGCCTCTGCGGAGCCCGGCGGGGCGTCCCCGGCTGGGGAGGGGCTGCCGAGGGGACCTGCTTCTCACCCTCCGCCCACCCCTAGTGTGGAGAAGGGGAGGGGGCGTCCTGCAGCCCCGCCAGGCAAGGTGGACAGAGCGAGCCCACCTCCCCACCCGCCCACCTCCTCGGGCAGCCATCTTCAGCATCCTCCCATCCTGCAGCCAAGTCTGGAGAGTAGCAGGCATCATTTTTTTTTTTTTTTGCAGCGCTGTAAGGCTGCCATCCTAGCCACACTTTCCTGGAAGTAAGCCCATTGACTCTAATGGGACTGACTTCTGAGTAGACATGCCTAGGATTGGGCTGTAAGGCTGGCAGAGGCAGGTACGGATCTGCTCTGCTGGGCGGTGGGGCAGCCCCAAGGTGATGCGAGAGGGGGGGTCTCCTCTGGACCCCAGACGTTGCCAGCTGTAGTTCTGCAGGGGCCAAGATGCCCTATGCTCTCTGAGCAGACTGGCCTGTGTCCATGCATCAGCTCACCTCTAGTCCCAAGGGAGTCTGGTACTTATTGCATCTGTAGAGTGGTGAGGGCCTCCAGGGCAGATGTCTTTGGAAAAACAAATTTAGATTGCTTCAGATAGGCCTTTGGATGAGCATTCGTCATGAGAAGCTTGATGGAGCCTCCCTGTTTAGAGGCAGTGTACCTCAGTGGCAGAAGCCAGGCACAAACAACAGAGCATGTCAATTACATCATGCGCTCCGAAGCACAGCTGGCTATGGTCAGAGAGAGAGAGAGAGAGAGAGAGAGAATGCTGCACTAGAGGGCCCCTTGGAGCATCCAGCAAAACCCATGCTCTGTTCTTATTAGAGGGGAAGGAAACCAGATGGGCCTCTTGCCTTTTTTTCCCTATCCTGGGAGAATCAGGGGAGATTAACAGGCAGGATCAGCAGGGGCTTTGCCTAGAGCAGGGGCTGGCAACCTTAAACACTCAAAGAGCCATTTGGACCCATTTTCCAGAGGAAAAAAAACCTCGGGAGCCACAAAACCCTTTTGAGATCTAAAATGAAGATAAAATTGCATATGTAGTTTTTTTTTTTTTACCTTTATGCTCTTATAGGTCCCATTTGTATAATGTAGCCCCCTCTTGTAGCTTTTAGTTAGTTTTGTCATACATTCTTGTCCTGTATCCCCTGGGGGCTGGGGATAAGAATAGGCCCTCAGTTTGGCTGTACTTGTTGTAAGAGGCAACTAAACAGCCACCGGGTAGATGGGACTTGTTAGCCTGGGAAGGCAGTTCATCTGAGAGAAGGAAAACTCTGATTCCAAACCTCCACTGCCTTGTGGCTACATCCAGTTAAGGAAAAGGCTTCAGGAGTCAACCTCAAGGCAAAATCCAGAGCCGGAGTCCCTGAGGCAGTTCATGGCTGAACACAGTCACATTCTGGCAACTCCTGCGACGCCGCTGGAACCAACCGTATTGGCCTTTCCATTGGACCATTTCAGCGACGTGGAGAGGGGGGATAGGCTGCATGGATAACAGCCTATCCTCCATACCTACTTTCCCCAGGCTTCACACACTGGAGAGGACACTCTGTTCCAGAACACTATTCAGAGCGCGATACCATAGTTTTCCGAGACTGAAGGATGCCAACTTGTCCTGTGTTTTCAGACACCTGGTCCTCTATGCTGTTTTGCCTGATTCCAAGGTTGTCCGTGTACCTTGGCTCAACGATCTCCAACACTCTTTCTCTTGATACCGAGCTAAACAAACGCATCGGTAAAGCAGCTACCACGTTTTCCAGACTCAGAAAGAGAGTCTGGTCCAACAAGAAGCTGACGGAACATACCAAGATCCAGGTCTACAGAGCTTGCGTCCTGAGTACACTTCTGTACTGCAGCGAGTCATGGACTCTTCGCTCACAACAGGAGAGGAAACTGAACGCTTTCCACATGCACTGCCTCCAACACATTCTTGGCATCACCTGGCAGGACAATGTTCCAAACAACACAGTCCTGGAACGTGCTGGAATCCCTAGCATGTATGCACTGTTGAAACAGAGACACCTGCGTTGGCTCGGTCATGTCATGAGAATGGATGATGGCTGGATCCCAAAGGATCTCCTCTATGGAGAACTCGTGCAAGGAAAGTGCCCTACAGGTAGACCACAGATGTGATACAAGGACATCTGCAAGAGGGATCTGAAGGCCTTAGGAGTGGACCTCAACAGGTGGGAAACCCTGGCCTCTGAGCGGCCGGCTTGGAGGCAGGCTGTGCAGCACGGCCTTTCCCAGTTTGAAGAGACACTTGGCCAACAGTCTGAGGCTAAGAGGCAAAGAAGGAAGGCCCATAGCCAGGGAGACAGACCAGGGACAGGCTGCACTTGCTCCCAGTGTGGAAGGGATTGTCACTCCCAAATTGGCCTTTTCAGCCACACTAGACGCTGTTCCAGAAGCACCTTTCAGAGCGCGATACCATAGTCTTTCAAGACTGAAGGTTGCCAACAACAACTCTCTGCCTGGAGAATTATGCCTACTTTAAACAAATTAGCTCTCCTTCTTTCCCCCAACAAATGACCCTGGTTCTGCCCTGCACTCCTGCTGGACCCCACCTCCAGGGTAGCTTGCCTGTTCAACCTGCAGAGGTCCTCTCTCCTGCCAGCAGCCTCCCACCAATACAGCAGACCCTGGGTCATCAGCAGGTCTTGGGCACAGCAGCCACACTTCAAACTCCAGTGTCTCCAGCAGTCCCTTAGTCACAAAGTCAGTCAAAGTATCCAGGGCAGAGTCCAAAGTCAATAAGCCAAGTCACAGTCCAAGGTCAGATTCCAAAGTGAGTCAGTCAAATCAGTCAGACTATCTAAGTCAAAGTCAATAAACCAAGTCAGTCAGTTTCCTCTCCAACCTGCACTCCTTCTACAACCCACACCCCCTTCCTGCCTCAGGTTCTCCTTATATCCCTGAGGGTATATCCCTGAGGGCCCTTATATCCCTGAGGGCCCTATTACCTTCAAGTGGCTGCAGCTGTGCAGCACACGCTGCTGGATGCCCAGGGCTTACCCTTAAAGGGGCCACTGCTGACACCACATCTACCTCCTCACCAGATCTTCCTTGATTCCAATACATATGGCGGTTATGGCATCTGCTTATCTTACATGGATACTAAAGAACTCCCCCCACCTTCCAGAGGCACACTGCTGGAAGGAAAAAAGGACACAGACTCCAGAGGTGGGGAAGAGAAGAAGCCAGAGCTGGGGGGGAGGTGGGGGGGCAGCCACAGGCCATCTTCTGCCCTGCCTGCCTGTCCTCCCTCACTCAGGCTGCAACCCTCTCCACACTATCCTGGGAGTAAGCCCCATTGACTACAATGGGACTTCTGAGCAGAGAAGTTGGTTGGAGCTCTCAGGTTGCAGTCCTCTCCACACTTTCCTGAGAGGAAGCCTCACTTGACTGCTTGTGAGTAGACCTGCATAGGAGGGGTCTGAGGCTACAGCCCTCCACACCTTCCTGGGAGGAAGCCGCACTGACTACAGTGGGGCTTACTTGTGAGTAGACCTGCACAGGAGGGGGCTGAGGCTACAGCCCTCCACACCTTCCTGGGAGTAGCCCAGGGACTACAGCGGGGCTTGCTCGCGAACAGACCTGCCGGGTGCAGGCTCCCACTCACCCGTCCTTGGCCTTGAGCAGGCTCCAAGGCTGCCATCCCAGGCACCCTTTCCTGGGAGTAAGCTTCTTCCGCTGTAATGGGGCTTACTACTGAGTAGACACACATAGCAGCAGGCTCCAAGGCTGCCATCCCAGGCACCCTTTCCTGGGAGTAAGCTTCATCCGCTGTAATGGGGCTTACTACTGAGTAGACACACAGGATGTCTCCTCTGCTGTGGAGGAAAAGCACTGAGTGGGGACCTGCTCAGGGAAAGGCGGTCTGCAAGGGCTCGCAATGGCTGAGGAGGAGGGCGTCCTGCTGGAGAGTTGGGGAAGGGAAAAACAGGGAGCTTAAGCCTGCAGAGCGGGCAAAATTGAAAAGGGAAACCAATGCGGGGCAGGTGGGGGTGAAGGGAGAGGAAGGCAGGGGGCGGAGGGAAGCAGCCTGCCCTCCCAACACAGGTGCCTCCTGTCACCCCCTTTGCCACGTTCACCCAGAGGAGCCGCAGCAGACGGCTGAAAGAGCCACATGCGGCTCATGCGGTGCCACCAGGGTCCGGCCCTTGCTTTCTGTGGTTTGGGGTCTAATCTTGTTTTCAGGGGAGGGGGCAGGGAATTGTCTGCAGCTTAGTCTAAGTGGCTCAGTTAAAAAGAAAACACACATGCCACCACCCTGTCCTTATTATTTTAGACTCAAGTTTGTTACCATTTTTCTTGCACAGTTTGGGGGATTTAGAACACAAGCCATTTCGAATATCCCTCCCCATACACAGAACCACCTCCATCAGGGCTACAGGATTCATCTGTCTACAGCAGTGGTATTGGAGCTTTTTGTGTGTGTGAGATGACCCCCATCAATAAATAAATAAAGCGTGAGAAGCGGGGCCCACTGCAGCTCCTGCCCCCTCCTGGGGCCCGATCCACCCACCCCAACCCCTGCCTGCCCCACTTCCCCTTCCCTCTTGTGTCTTCACAACGACCCTATGAGGTGGCAACCTAAGCAGGGTCCACCTTAGGAGCTGTGGGGCAAGACAGCGAGAAGAGGCTGTGCAGGATTAGATCTTTGAGAAGGCACTGCCATTATTGGATTGGATCCAAGTCCTCTCGGACAGGCTTTGAAAGGCTGCCATGACCTCCCCAAATGAGGCTTTGCGACCCCATTGGGGTTACGACCCACAAGTTGGTCTGTAGGATTCACCGCTTTCTGGACACTGCTGGGGTTACGGCAATATGGTCAGAGAAAGCCGAACTTCTCCCTCCCGCTGAACAGGCCTTGCCGGGGCCGAAGCAAACATGCCATATGGATGCTTCCACACACACACCCCCAGGAGGGGCTGTAACTTAGTGGTACAGTCCTTGCTTTGGCATCTTTAGGTAGGGTTCTGAAATCCTGGCTGCCAGGCTGCATGGATCCAAGTCGCTCTCTATAGTCTGTTTTAGTGGAAAGCAAAGCATGACCGGTGTGTGATTCTCCAGAAACGTGGGGTGTTTCCCATCATCTCCGATTCCTTCAGCTGCCAGAAGTCAAGGATGGCATTGCTGCCCCTCCCCGCCCCGCCGCGCACACTTCTTCTGGGTTTGGCGACAAGCCCAGCCTTCCTCCATCTCAGCACAGCCAGCTGGTGCTGTGATGCACTCAGCAGCCTGAATCACCTGGAGAGGACAGAGGGATGAGGGGGGAAAAAAGAGAGACAAACCTTTTCCCTTGTCTTCCTCTCTGTGCCTCCATCCCAGGGCCTGTGCCATCATTAGGCCAACTAGGCGGCCGCCTAAGGTGCAGACCCCAAAGAGGCGCAGTGGTGACTTTTGAGGGGCACCGTTGAATGCAGATTAGTATTTTTAACCCATGTAAAAACTGTTACCCTGCACATGCCTGATCTCATCTGATCTTGGAAGCTGAGCAGGGTCAGGCCTGGTTAGTACTTGGATGGGAGACCGCCTGGGAATACCGGGTGCTGTCGGCTTATACCATAGTCTTTCGAGACTGAAGGTGGCCAACCAAAAAACCAAAAAAATGCAACTGACAATTTATATTTTTTTAAATTTCATTTTTATTTTTTCCATGAGACGTCTGTTTATGAAAATTGAAATTGGCAATATTTGGGAGGGGAGGGGTGCAAGTAGGTAGCTTTGCCTAGGGGGCAAAATAGCCTGGCACCCGCCCTGCTACACCCCCAGCCCCCCAACATCTCTGCTCCTTTGCTTCTCCAGGGTTACATTCCTCCCTTGCTTTCCTGGCAGTCTCCTTCTGCAAGAGGCTGGCTTGGGGTAGCCACGATCCCCTGTCCACCCTTCCTTCCACCTTGCCTTGTTTTATTCCTGCAGCATTTCCCATTTATGAGATTCTGTGGTGTGTGTGTGTGTGTGTGTGTGTGGCGGGGGGGGGGTCAAACAGGTGGAGGCTTCCTCTCCCCTCCATCTCATCTCGCTAAGTGCTGTGCAGGGGGGAGCAGGAGAGGGGATTAGTTCCGCTGCCAATTAACCACTTCCCTGCCACTCCAGTTTCCATTTCCCAGCTCCCCCTTTGCCATCATTCCCCACCTCCCCTCCCATGTAGAAGATTCTGGGGCAGGTAGCAGTTGGGGAGGCTGCTCAACCCTCTTTGTTCCCCCCTTTTTATCAGGATGTCTGACCACGCTCCACCCTGGCCTGGAGGGAGGTCAACCTGCAGCCAAACTCCAACAGCTGTTTAATGGCTCCGAGCAGCGCTTAGCCAGAGGCTCCAACTTAATCCGGGCCTGGCTTCTCCATTGTCCTCCCCCCTTACTCTGATGCACCCCCGCCCATGCCATTTTTCCCAGTCCAATGGGAAAGTGCGGCCCCCCCACGGGCATTGCACATGCCCCCCCCCGCTCTTGTTCTCTGTCCCCTCTTCTCCCACCTTGTGTTTTCAGGCTGGATAAGGGATTCCTCATTTCCAGCCATTTTTGCCCCCTGGCACTAGCAGGATCTTGACAGCCTTAGTTCAATCCCAGAAGAACCAAGACTGCAGGGGAAGTGGGAGTGGCATGAACCCTGGCAATTCTGCCAGCCTGATCCACAGCCGTCCTGGGCCTCTCCTGTCTCCCTCCCCGCCTCCCGCCATTGGGTGCCGCTACTGCAGCCACCACCCTCTCAACTCATTCTCCAACCACCTTGTCTCTTCTCAGCCCCTGCTCTGGCTGGCTCTCATCTTTGGCCTTGAGCCACCCCTGGCGCTGCCACTGCTGGTTTCTCAAGCTCTGGACTCCCATCAGTGCCCTTGCCTTCAAATGCTCTGCCTAGCACCAGCGGGAGTTCCTTTCTGCATTCTGGGTGCTTCCTGGTCTGTGGCCCTTGGAGCAGCAGCATCGCCAAAAGGGGCAGGGGGCTGCACTATCCTGGGTACCACGCCTTGAGTCAGAGGCCTCCGAAAGCCACTCCCAGTTTTCAGTAAAAAAAGACACCCCCTCAAGGCGTGGTACCTTCCTGCCCCCGTAGGTGCACCACTGATATAGGGGATGCTAAAATTTGGAAGGGGCATGGGTTGCAATGGGGGCATGGCGGTATGAAGGCTTTTTGTGCCCCTGGGTGCCTTAGCTACACCACCGGCATTGAGAGTTCTTTTGGCCAGGCTGGATGAAGTCATGAAAACCATTTTGATTCCAGAGCTGGGCAGTGGCATTGCAGGGCCCACAGACCGGGACCCCTTGGCAGGGTGGGAATCAGGAGTCTGGGACAGTACCTGCTTCTCAGCCCTGATGCTGGCAGGTTGAGCTGCTCACTGCCAGATGTGGAGGCCCCATCTGGACTTGCCCTGAGGGTGACGTCCTGAGAAGAGGCAGAGATGCGCTGAGACACTGGGACTCATTAAGATGGGAGGGACAGATCCAAGATGAGAGGGGTGCTGGGAAAGCAACAGAGGGGAAGGCCGGAGAGGGGAGGGAGAGGAAGTAGAAGGTGAAGCAGGGTGGGGGGGAGCAAAGGAGGTACCCAGCTAGTGGGAGTGGGCCCAAGCCGAGCAATGTCTAAGGGAGGGGCTGGTGATGCAGTGTTCATTTCCATCTGGGAGCTGGTCTCCATGGCAACAGAGAAGATCTGGCAACTCCGTGGGGAGTGGTTACCACAGCAACAACATCCCTGCCCACCAAGTGATGGCGGTGCAAACAAAGGGAGGGGGAAGGTAGAGGTGGAGATTTGGGTTGGCGGGGGAGCAACAGCAGGAGAGGCCTCTTCATCCTTGCTCTTGCCAGGCATCGGACTCTCCTGGCACTGCAAACACACCCACGTGTGCCAGGGAGCGCAACAGGAGGGATGAGCGGTTTTTGAAAGGTGTTGGTCTCTTTCCCCTCCCTTTGGTGTGTTGCAGGGGACGGGAGCGGCACTCAGGCCAGCGCTCGGGGACCCCCAGGTGGCCCTGTTCTGTGGGAAGCTGGTCTTGCATCTCAGTGTCCAGATGGGGCACTGGCAGCCCCACGCCTTTGGGACCCACACTTGTTTCTGCACCAGGGAGGAGATCCGCAGCTGCTGCCAAGAGGTACATCAGCACCGCACACCCAGCTGGACTCCCAGAGCTCACTCAGACCCTCTTCCCCTCGTCCCTTTTCAAATCCTGCTCCCCGTGCCTTTGCCTCCACCTGCACACCTGGCCTTGTCTCCTCTTGCTGCTGCTATTAGGATGAGGACGATGATGATGATGAATACTGCTTTTCAACAGTTAGTAGCAAAATAAATCAAGAAATGGTTTCCTGTCACCAAAGGGCTCACCGTCTTAAAAAAAATACAGAAGAGGCACCAGCAATAGCCACTGGAGAAGATGCCATGCTGGGGTGAAGAGGGACAGTTGCTCTCCCCCGGCTAAATAGAAGAGGACACCCCTTTGAAAGCTGCCTCTCTGCCCAGTTAGCAGGGGTTAACTGTTCTGACTTGGCCCTAAGGTTCCACCAGCACGGAAGCCCCACTTTGTCCCTCTCGTCCCAACAAGGGCTATTTCTCTCTCTTCTTCCCATGTGTGCCATTGGATCTGTTCAATCTCCGTGGGTTCAAAACAAGGGTCTGATGGTACTGATATAGCTGAATATAGGTGCCCCCCTGAAGCTTAGCAGGTGGGGTAACCCGAGTGAGGGACCAACTGGAAACCCCACATCCACTGGGCTGAGCACCTTGAAGGAAAGACAAGCTGCAACGGACCCAGTTGTAAAATAAAGAAGCACAGTTGATCTGTGGCATGGTTCTCGTTTTGCAAGCCTGTTGGAATGCCACAGTGGTCCACATTATGAGATTGGGACAACTGGGCTATACAAGACTTGCTGGCATACAAAGCTTGGGTCAGGTGTTCCCTCGTTCGGGGTGCGCACTTCCAGTCTCACATGCATTGATATGAACCCCCTCCAAGCATGCAAACATCTCCAGCTGTTGCCACCTGGTTACACACACACACACACACACACAGAGTAGTGATGATTCGGTGTACTATTCCTGCACAAGGGAAAACCACTCCCCCTTTATTCACAACCCACGTGTTACACCCTTCTCACAGCCCGTGCTCATTCCCATGAGTGTCAGGCCAGCACATGAGCACCGCCCCATATGAGCATTACTGGCAGTGCCACCCCTTCTTGGGGCACATACTCTCTGCAAGGCACACATTATTATTATTATTATTATTATTATTATTATTATTATTATTATTATTATTAAGGGGTACCCATTTGACCCCTCCCCATTCCTCAATTTCCTGCTGTGATGATTATCCTCTTTTCCATCAGGTGTATGGTGAGTTGCAAATCACTAAAGCCGTGGAGGGGACCCAGCCAGTCACAGTTGACAACTGGGGCAAGAAGGGGAGGCCCAACTGCAAGGGTCATCAGCACATTGTAGTGCCCTGTCGATGCCTGGGTAGGTGCCTCTGATGCAGAATGGACCCCTTGTGTTCCAGGGGACAGTGAAATCTGGATTCTTATTCCCTGCCCACTCTGTGGGATCCTTAGTCTCTCAGTTTGTAAAATGGACATGAAGATGAACTTTGGTGCTATGCAGATAAAGGTAGTTACTTTCAGGGTGCTGCAAGTGTTTGTGCCTTATGGGGCAATTCTACACATCCCTTATGGGGCAATTCTGCATGTTTTTGACTCTGACGGAAGTCCTGCTGAGTTCAGTGAGGTTCACTTCTAAGTATGGAGGCATAGGGTTGCAGCCTGAAAGTGCAAGACTGCCCATATTAACTCAGAAGTGAGCCCTACTTTGCCCAGGGGGGTTTGCTCCTGGTTGCATGTGTGTAGGAGTGCAGATTGAGGCTGCAATAGTAACCACACTTTCCTGAGAGTAAGTCCCATTGAACAAAATAGAACTTACTTCTGAGTAGACCCGGTTAGGATTGTGCCCTAAGTCCCTTTAATGTGGACAGCTGTGAAATCACTTCTGGGGAGTATTTCTGATGTATAGGGCTTCTCTTGCAAAATGGTTGTATATTACCTGTTGACAAATTGGTACTAATGGATGTGTGCCATCTTACATTATATTCTGGATGGTGCAATTTCTTATGGGGCAATTTTACACGTGCCTTACGGATCAATTCTACACATCTTTCTAAGGCCTGGGCAGAGACACTCTAGTCTACCACTCTCTTATCTTCCACACTTCTGCTCTGTTCCCCATTTCCTTTTTGAATCTCGAGAGCGGACAAAGACGTTGCAGAGTTGGGTTGATGTGCACCTTGCCACCCCTTACCAATCCACAACCTGAAGCATCCATCTCAGCTGGCCTTGTGGATGAGCCAGCCCTGTCCTCTGTCACAGGGCCTTGAAGGAGACAACAGCTCTATCTCTTGCTTTCTCTCTTCCCCAGTGGGCGAATTTGTGAGCGAAGCCCTCCTTGTGCCCTTCCTGCACCAGGAGAAGACGGACTCCTGCGAGAGCTGCTTGTATTGGCACAGTGTGGCCAAAGAGGTGAGTTGTCTTGATTTTCTTTGTGAAGGACGGTGGGTGTCTACCCATCAAGCAAACTCTGCTGGGGGCGGGGTGTGTGTGTGTGAAGAGCCTCCAAGTCTGTTAAAAGATGCTGAGAGCACAGCACAGATGGCCCTGCCGGCATGGAAGTGATTTCAGCTGACTGAACTCACAGCTTCCTTTGAGTTGGGTGCCAGAAACAGTGGTTTGCTGAGAGTTTCCTGTTAAAAATCCCTGAAAGGTGCCACAATGCTCCATGTGTGCGTGCCTGCCTGACATCAGGAAAGCAACGGAATGTGGTATTAGTGGTGCAATTCCAATGAAGAACATCAGTTTTGATTATTTTTTTTAAAGCAAGTTTAACGAAGGCTAAGATACCATTGGAACAATGCCTGGAACCTAGAGAGGGAGGGCAGCGCATCAGTGGCACTGGTCAGAAGGGTGGAGGGTCTGTATAGCTCCTTGCCCTTCCCCACTAGTGGCAGAATTCTGCCAGCGAGTTAAAATGTCAAATATAACAAGCGCAGATGACACTTTGGGGGCTTGAACCTGGGGCTTTTTGTGTGTAGAGCACACACTAAGTGTACGGTCTTTTTTTCTTGTAGTGCTCAAAGAGATCAAGCATGTGTAAACTATGCAGGCGGAACAATTCAGCACAGTTTGTGTTATGTTGATGCACAGTTGCTTTTTAAATGTGATTTTATTTGTCTTTTGAGCATAGAGTGTGCACCACCCAGGTGGCCAAAAAGTGTTGCTCTGCGAGGGTTCTGACGTTGTCCTCCAGTTCCTAGGCCTGCAGCAGAGAGCAGCTGGAGCTTCACAGCTATGGGATGCCACTGCCCTGCGGGGTTGACCACTTGCGAGGGGTGGAATATGTCTGCTGCCCCGCTCGTCCTTCGCCGGTCAGAGTGGAGCAATCCACCGAGGCCGGCCCCCCCGAGCCTTGCTCACCTGAGGGAAGAGGCCTTGCACAGGTGAGCATCTGTCTCACTGTTGGGACAGCCCCTTGCAGGGGTTGGCCAGGTACAGGCTACTTCCTGATTTGGAGCTGGGGAGAAGCTTTGCACCTGCTAGGAGAAACACAACCACATTTGCTTGTGTGTAAAAATTTTGCGCTTTGCTCCCCCTGCAGGGAATGGCTCCGAAGGGAGGGGCCACTTGCCCGCTGCACTGAGGCTCCCTGACAGCTGAGTGCTCTGCCCCCCCTCCAGCTATGCCACTGGGTACAGGCAGGTGTGCGGAGCCAGCTGCTTGCAGGGACCAGGGCGTGCCACCTTCTGTGACAGACAGAAAGCATCTAGTGACACCAGAACACTCATTCCGACACTGCTGAATTCCAGGGCCTAAATCTGGTTTCTACTTCCACATCAGCCATGGTCATGATTCTGCAGGTATTTGACTGATTGCGAGTTCAAAGCACATACTGTACTCACCAGTTCTTCCCTGCAGTATTCCGGTGGGTGCTTTCCTGTTGGCAAACACAGCCTGGCACAGTGGGACAAAAAGCCCTTGAAGCCTTTTTTACTGTGCTCCCTGAAGACCTGGTGTAAGATGGTCTTGGTGGCAGCACCAACCAATCAGCCTTCCTCATTTACATCACTGGTTTGAAGCCCTGAATGGGTGAGAGAGAAGGCCAATCAATCAGAGATGCCTGCTGGACCTTTTTCTTCTTTTAACTACAAAGTCTGTTTTGTTTTCTTATTTGTTTGTGCCTATCTCCATGCACTGAAATCCCCTTTTCTGTCCAACTTTCTCAGTCCATCCCAAGCCTCCACTACCCTCTTCTGCAGTAGCTGTAATCCCACCGCAGTGTCCCTGAGCTCTTATACACTCCTTCCTGGAAAGTGGATCCACAAACTAAAGAGCTACTGCAGCAGGCCGGTTGCCTCCTGGCTCATGCATACCGGGTTCCCCGGGTTCCTATGCCTTTCTCAAAGACTCCTGTTGTTCTCATGATGTATTTTTGTCATTTGCCGCTTGTAATATTGCACTGTTCTGATTGTTTTATTGAATCTTTGGGAATTTCAGCCAGAAGCCATCATAGGTGTTTGATAAATAGTCAGTGTGCCTGGGTTGTGAGATGTAAAGATGCAAAATATCCCTGCAATAGGACGTCTCCTTCCTGCCATCAGGGTGAGCTGCTTATCCCAGCATTGGCTAATCCTCATTTCTCTCCAGCCTTCCGTAGAGTTGCCTTTGCTTCCCCGCCTGGTCACGATCCTCTGTCTCTGCTCATTGGATACAGATGCCAGGTGCAATGAGAATGCCGTAGAGGTTCTCTGGGAGCTGCTGCCCATCCTGCGCCATCGGGCGGGTAAGTCTGAAAGGAGCTTGAGCTGTTGCCTGCAAAGGTCGCTGAACCTTTTGCCAAGTCAAACAGAATACATCCAGGGACAGACAGAGTGTTTGTGTTTGTTGGGCGGGTCATAAGCACCACCTTAACTCCAGAGCCCAGGTCAGCCAGGGGGATAGACTTGGGCTGCTGTTGTGCTTTGACCTCTGTGGCTGAGGTTTGCTGAGTAGGTAGACCTGGGCTCCCCACCCAGACTTGGAGCCCAGGTCTACCGGCCTCCCTGGATGAGGTTAGCTGAGTGGATAGACCTGAGCTTCTGCCTGGACTTGGAACCCAAATCTACTGGCTTACATGGATGAGGTTTGCTGAGCAGGTAGACCTGGGCTCCCACCCAGACTTGGAGCCCAGATCTACCTGCTGGGTAGACCTGTGTTCTTGGCTGTGCTTGGGCTGCTTCCCGTGGACAATTTGAGGCTTGCCATGGATCCTTGTTCCCCCCTTGAATCTGCCCTGGAATGCATCACATTTAAAGACTGCCAGTTGAAAGCCTTTTCGTTGTCTGGCCCCTTGGCAAGGCTAATGAAGGCCGGCAGCTTTCTTTTTCAGGCAGCATCTCTCTCTCTTTTCTAGGTGTAGAATCAGTTGCAAGGGGAGCTGGAAGAAACCCAGGGGCCTTCCTCTTGCCCTCCATGCAGTAGCCCTTGCTGCAGCGTTGGAGCATCCAGTGCTCAGTGTGGGTTGCTCCTACTCTGTTGGCTGCCTTGAGCTGAGGGCACTTGGAGTCTAGACAGCATGAGGGTGTTCAAATGGCGCATGGAGGAATTTTCCCAGGGATGACTAAGTTTCTTTTGGGCCCCTTCCCAAAGAGGATGGGGCGAAACAGAGTGAGGGGAGGGTGGCGACGGGAGCAGGCAGAATGGGGGCAGGGAGCGGGGTGAAACAGAGTGGGAGGAGAGTGGTAGCAGCCAGAATAGTCTTTGGAGCCTGGGTCTACCAGGCTTCCCCATGTGGAGAAAATGTAGAAAATCATTGCAGAAAGATAGCAACATTGTCTTTAGGCTCCCAGGAGCATGGGAAATGTCCTGCCTGCACAAAATGTACTTCTGCAGTAGCTGTAATCGCACCGCTGTGTCCCTGAGCTCTTATACACTCCTTCCTGGAAAGTGGATCCACAAACTAAAGAGCTACTGCAGCAGGCCGGTTGCCTCCTGGATTTGACACCAGGAGTTAAGTGTTAAGGAGTGTCATGTATGCATTCCCTGGCCCGGTGCATATGGCTTGCAGCAGCCAATGCCGCAGCAACCTCAGCATCCCAAGTCCAGGTGAGAAATTTCTGCGGCCCCTCCTTTGGCTGCTGGGCCCCCTTTTTCACTCTGTGCCTGGGTACAAATTACCCCCTCTCATGGGCACTGTTGCCTTGACAGGCACCCGCTAGTCATCGCCACGGGACTGCCTCCTCCTCCCTGCCACCCTCTTGCAGTGGATGCAGTGGCTGTCCTAACTCTGTCGCTGTTTCACCATGTCCTCCGAGCTTCACCAAGATCTTTCCAGACTAGAGGACCACATATTTTGGCAGTCAATAGCAAGCAACCTTCAGCTGATCTAATGGAGGGTCAAGCAACTGTTCAATACGGGATTCTCTGATCTCATTCCGATGGAGGCCAGGGAGGAGTTGCAATGAAGGGGCATCCGTTGTATAGTGGAATGAGTCGAAGCTGTTTCTTTCCCTTGCAGACATGCTGATAAATTCCTCCTTGAACCAAGACTCTATCAAGAATGCACTCCGCATCCTGAATGCAACTGATGTAGCACTACCAACCATCTTCAGGAACAACAGCTTCATCCTGGTCAGAGTAAGTTAGCATCACAAGGGACAGAGTACTCCTGACCCCATATGAGAGTGAGTGACAGCACAATCCTATCCTTGGGCTGCTCTGCTGAAACTTGTGTTCCAGCAGCACAACCTGACTTATCACACTGCGAAATATAACACTTGAGCACACTGCTGGGTGGCTGCCAGAAACAGTTAGTGGTGCTGACCAGGCATCAGTGAGTTTCCTATATCCCCCAACAACAGGTCAGCGGGGAAGGCAGGTGTGTGCACGGAAGGGGAGGACTGGGGCATTCCGTGGGAGGGACAGAGGCAGGAGGGGATGGATCCAGCAGCAATGGTGCATGCTGAATCTAATCCCCCCTTTCAGAAACCTCCCTGCCCCTTTTCCCACCTTGGACATACACCACCAACACAGGTGGTGTATGTCCAAAGAGACCCATCGCTAGCCCCAGGGTTTATGTGGGGTTAGTTAAAAAAATGCTTTTTACTTGCCTCCCATAAGAAGATAAGAACAGCCCCACTGAATCAGGCCATAGGCCCATCTAGCGCAGCTTCCTGCAGTGGTGTAGCTAATGAATGTGTAGCCCAGTCAGTGCGGAGCTCAAAATGATGCCCTGGAAGTGATTTCACAGCAGGAAGTGATATCAAGCCCAGGCTTTTTTAAAAGTGCAAATTGGGGGGAAACTTGCCTCCTCCCCAAGGAGCTCATCACCCACTTGATCTGCCATCTCCCCCCAGCCAGTGGCATAGCTAAGGCATCTGTCTGCTACCTGGAATCCAAGATTTTGTGGCCACCCCCATGACAAAATCAAACTTAATTAAGTAAATACATCAAAAGTTTGCCCCTTATTGGTTCAAGACACTGTGCTGGGGTGATGAGGGACGGTTGTTCTCCCCCTGCTAAATAGAAGAGGAGCACCACGTGAAAAAGTGCCTCTTTACCAGTTAGCAGGAGTAGCTGTATTATGATACATGGAAATGAGAGCTGACTCATATTCACATCTTACTGGTTCTCTGCTGTATCATAAGAACATCTCTTTGGCTCTCAGAAAAATCAGTCTCATAAGTCAGCTTTGAGTTAAAGTCGGTTTTTGTTCTTTAAGGCAGTTGTATTTTCGTTTTCTGGTTAATTGGCCATAACTTTTGATAAAATACAGTTATTCTAATGTTATTCTATACCAAGATTTGCTCAATTTTGGCCACTAGTGTCAAGCTCAGCTTGTTGCCCCCCTAAAGCTTGTTGCCCAGTGTGACTGCTACCCACTGCACTGCTACCCCACTGGCTTCCTGTATGTCACAGTGGCCCACCAAATGTCTCAGGGAGCACACAAGACAACAAGAGACCTGCATCCCGGTGCCATCCCTTGCCTATGGTGTTCTAAGGTAACCCACTTCTAAAATCAGGAGGTTGCACATATACTTCATGGCTTGTAACCCGTGATGGACTTTTCCTCCAGAAATTTGTCCAATCTCCTTTTAAAGGCACCTAGGCCAGATGCCATCACCACATCCCATTTGTCTTCAGGTAGTCCCCACCTACCATAGGATGCAGTGTGCTCCTTTGAGGTGCACCTGCATTGCTGCTGCTGGTGGGTGAAAGGATTGGGGCCTGAGTGTGTGTGTATATGGGGGACATCTAATTCATTCCTAATTCATTCCTCCCTTTGACTCACCATTCATTTTTTTGGCTTTATACCCCTTTGTTTCTTGTGTCTGGCTCTATAGTTTCTGTCTATTAACCTTTCCACCCCTCCCTGGCTATGCAACATTTTACTAGTAATAATTTAGACCCGTCTCTTGGTCCAAAGGAAAACATATGAGAAAAGCAAGGAGGAAAGGGTGTGAAGCCTTCCATGGTCTGAGGCTTCACTGCGTCCTAAACTTCAGGGTTCTTCCAACCTGGAAAGGAAGAGGAATGGGGCTGAAAGACTGGGGGAAAATGTAGGTGCTTGGAGGTTAAGCCAGTAGTTCTCAACCATTTTAGCCCCATGATCCACCTTCAGCATGGAGCTGAGCAACCCAGATGTTTTGGCAGTGGCGTAATGATGCCATCACATCGCTGCCCAATCATCTGGGTTGCTGAGCTTTTGCATTTTTTTTAAACACAAAAAGCTCACCTGTGGAACATGTTTTTGTCAGCAAGAACACAATGCATCTCAGCCCAGAGGGGGCCAAGCATTCTGCTTTCCGTTCTACAGCCCACTCTGGTCCTTGTCGCGTTGTGTTCTTGTTCATGAAAACATGTTCAATGAGAAAAACACACTCCAGAAGGTGTGCTTTACAAGTAATAAAAAAAAAACCCGCAACAGCTCAGCAAGCTCATGCCATGTTATGCAACCTGCCAAAAATCAGTTTGTGACCCACTTGTAGTTGTGACCCACAGTTTGAGAGCCACTGGTTAAGCCAGGCGCAAACACAAGATGTTCAATTGTAGAATGTGTATTATTGCTAACATGGCATGGAAGTGAAGGCAAATAACCTTAACTAATCATTTCCATGCTTTTTTTGGTGCACATAAGCACCTTCATTGTTGGCTTAAACCAGTAGTGCGCAATCTTTAGGAGCCTGCAGACCACTGAGGCAAAAATGAGAATTGTCGTGGACAATGTGGAACCCCCCCTCGTTCCCACCTCACCCCTACACACAAAAAATGCACAATCAGAGAGAATGGACCGCCCACAACCACAGCTAATATTTCAGTGCTGGCTGTGGGCGGTCTGATCTCCACGCTCTATGGTGGTCCATGTGGAAATGCTCACTTGGCAACATGGAAGTGATTAAAGGCATGTTTTTTTCCTGAGACTGTGTGGACCACTTCTCAGGGTCTCACGGACCATCTGTGGACCACAGCTTGGGAACCAAAGGTTTAAACCAAAGGTGGTGGTGTTTTATTTTCATCTTAATCATTGTTAAATATTTACAGTCACATGAAAGCGTAAGACCCAGTAGTTGAGAGACAGGTTGGAAATAAGAATAAGGGCCCAATCCTCTCCATCTTTCCAGTGCTGATGGAGGCACAATGCAGCCCTGAGGTATGGGAACAAATGTTCCCTTACCTTGAGGTGGCTTCCAAACTGCTTCCCCACTGCAGGATGCGGCACACACCCCTTTGGTATGCTGCATCAGCACTGGAAAGTTGGATAGGATTGGGCCCTAAGGCAAATTCATGGCTCCTGACAAATGTGACTCAAATGGAACCTTCTCAGTTGATGAAAAGGCTTTTGAACTGATTAACACAGTGGTCCCCAAAATGTGGTTTGGGACCCACTGGTGGGTCACGCCCTGATTTTTGGTGGGTAGCATAAGGATGATGGAAAGATCAGATAACTAATTGCCTCAAGCCCTGAAGCTATTCAAAAATGAATGAGTGAATGAATAAACCTTGATTGGGCATAGACAGAGAAATCATAAAAGCAAACATAATTAGTCCTAATCCCGTTGATCAAAAACGGAGTTAAGATACTAAATTACTAATAAAACATTTACAGTTCAACATAAAATATCAACATTTTTGACAAATTACATTAAGAAGGCTTAGAAATCACCAAAAGTAAAAATTTAGAAATTCCCTCTAGCACATCTGGTGAGCAGTCATTTAGGAGACACTTCGGTTTTGCCTCATCCGAAAGCCCATTCATTTTGCCAATTAGTGGAGTCATGTAAGTGTGGCGGGATCTAGTGTGCCAAGGACAATAAAAAAGAACGTGTATGATTGAGTCAACATTTCCCAAATTACAAGGGCAGAGGCGTTCTTTATAGGGTATTTGCCTATATCTGCCTTCTGTGACCTTGGATGGAAACACATTGAATCTTGCCCAAGGAGATTGCACGACCTTCAGAAGGGTTGATCAGAATACTTAGATAAGGAGCCATTTGCCCATACTTTAGTGGGATAGAGAAATTAAGAGGGGAGCAAATTCTAGAAGCAAGTTCAAAGAGGTTTTGTGCCTCAATGTCTAGTATTCTTTGCTTTACCCTTTGATAAACTCCAGGGAATGGATAGAAACTTAAAAAATCCAATGAAAAACCAATTGATTCGATTTTTGATTTAATTTGGCTATACCATTTAGAAGAACCAGACTCAGATAGCATTCTGAATAGGAGACTGCCTGGTTTCACGTTATAATGGAATTGGAGCCAATAGCGTACGGTTAAAAGCCATGCTCTTGATACTAAGAGCGATTGCCCGGTCTCCAAACATAATGCAGAGTATGGTATAGATTTAGGTAAACCCAGGATAGCCCTCGAAAATTTAGCTTGGATACTCTCAAGGGTGTGATTTATAGCACTAATCCAGATAGGGCACCCATACAGGAGCTGTGCCGATAACTTGGCATTAAATACCTTGAGTGCAGCTGGTATATAACGATTGCCCTGACTAAAAAAGAATCGATTGGTGCTCTGCAAAGTGACACAGGCCAAGTTGGTAAGCAATTTTTGATGAGTACCCCAGCAAAGATTGTAGTGGAAGTGAATTCCAAGTTATTGAAAGCTTTTGACCTGTTTCAGTTTCTCCCCTCCAATAGACCAAGTGCCTGGGCTCCATGATTTTGAAAAGACCATAACTTTGGTTTTCTGAGAGTTCAATTCGAGTTTGTTGCACTTCAGATAGTCAGAAGTTCTATTTAAAAGTCGCTTAAGTCCACTAGGTGTACAGGAAACTAGCACTGCATCATCTGCATAAAGCAATGTTGGAATATGCATTGAACCTAGTTTGGAAAAATGTCCATCTATCCGAAGCAAAAAGGGGGTAAAATCGTGTAGAAAAAGATGAAAAAGAGTGGATGCTAAAATGCACCCCTGTTTCACTCCCCTTTTGACTTGAATTTGGGGGGTCAATTTCCCCAGATGTCAATTTAATTTGGCAGGTGGTGACTGTATAAAGTTTCTGAATAAGAGATAGAAGTCCAGGGTCTATATTGAGTTTAACTAGTTTGTCCCATAGCAGTGATCTATTAACAGAGTCAAAGGCTCCTTTAAGATCCAGAAAAGCAACATATAATTTTTGATTTTTTAGCCTTGTGTACTTGTCAGTCAGATGAGCTAAAACAGCACAGTGATCAATTGGTGAAGATCCTTTTCAAAATCCTATCTGATCCCACCCTGGAAGGCCCAGATCTTCCATCCAGGACAGCAGCTTGTTTAAAAGATGTTTTGTATAAAGTTTTGCCCCCACTGATAAAAGGCTTATAGGTCTAAAATGGGAGGGATCAGGATGGTCGCCTTTTTTTGTAAATAGGCACTATAGTAGCATTTGTCCATTCAGCTGGTATTATATCTGTTTGGTCCACCACTGTGAATAATGAGGATAGAATAGGGGCCCACCATTCGGGATCCACTTTCAGGATCTCTGACAATACCAAATCTGGCCCAGGAGCTTTCCCTTGTTTACTTTGAGAGACTAGCATTCCTGACTCCTGAAGAACTCTTGGAAGCTGTGGCCTTCCTATCCGGAGCTTGCTCCGTCAACTCCTCAAGCCGTTTGGCAGAAAGGTAGTGAAGGTAAGGAACTGCAAAGATATTATTATTATAGAAATTTATACCCCACCTTTCCCATGCTGAAGCAATTACCCAAGAGGACTTACAAAGCTCCATAATAAAATACAAAGTAGCATAACAGGTCAGAAGGAAAAACATCAAACAAAGCATTAAAAACATGTTAACAGTAAGCAGTGAAACACAAAACGAAGAAACAAAGTAAGACCTGACACATATTATTGAGCCATTGGGAGAACAAATAAATCCAGAGAGACAGTCTGGATAGCAAAGAAGGATCTTGGTTTTGAACTGGATCTCTTGGAGTTGTAAATCAATCCCATGCCTTTGGGATCCTTGCGCCAGATCCTTAGCATGTTTTGAAGGATATATTTATATAGTTTAAAAGGAATTTTATATGCTAGCCTTTCTACTTTATCATCCTTGCACTGGTAGAATGAGGTACTGTAGTATTTTTCTGCAAGTGCATTGTCACTAAGCACTGAACATTTGCATTACCTTTGAGCGCCTGCATTTGCATTACAATTTGCATTTGCATTACCATTGCATTTGCATTACCATTGAGCGCAGGCAGGACCCTGGTCAGGGGCAGAAGCACCTGCCAAGGAGGCTCTGCTGCCCTGAGAACGCCTGCAGCTTTGCAGTATTCGCTCCATAAGACGCACACACTCCCCCCCCACACTTTGGGGGGGGGGGAAGTGCGTCTTATGGAGCGAAAAATACGGTAATAAATTATAAGTAATAGAGTTTTGAATTTAAGAAGTAATATTGTTTTATGATTGTGCCCTAAGTGTTTAAATTAACCACATGAAATCAATACATGAATGTTCATAGCTTTTATTGTGTCATGTCCTACATTTTTCTTGGAATTCCTTCATTTTGGGTTGCCTGATCCTCTTTTTGCCGTTATGACATCTGGTCACCCTCCCCCGTCCACCAGTCTGCTACCTGAGGAATTCATCTCACCTGGCCTCATGGATGTTGCCCTGCCTAGGACGGCAACAGCCTCTGAGACATTTTGCTTCTGGGTATTTTAGCAGTGGCCCTTTGCTTTCCTGGCAGGTTGAGACATTGCTGGAACACTTCTTTGAAAAGTGTAAAACGGAAAGGAGGGGTGAAAGCAACATTCCTTTCGTAGGTTTTGGCGTGCTTGCGAGTGAGTACATTGTGAAAGTGGTGCACTTTCTCCTCCAGAATCCTTTCAGGTATCTATTTATTTAAAGCATTTCTCCCTCACTGTTAGTATTTATAAAAAGCCACCCAAAGCAGCTATAGGGGATTTCAGCTTGTACTGCCTTGGAGGGCCCATTGGGGATCTATGGGGCTTACAGTAGTGCCTAAGGGCCCAATCCTATCCAACTTTCCAGCACTGGTGTAGCCACAATGCAGCCCGAAGATAAGGGAACAAATGTTCCCATACCTTGAGGAGGCCTTTGTGACTGCCTCCCCACCACAGCATGCAGCGCATGCCCTGTTTGCACGGCTGCACCAGTACTGGAAAGTTGGATAGGATTGGGCCCTAAGTATCATGTCTCTGCACCCCGGACAAACTTAAAGCAGGGTTCCCCACCACCCTCTCTGCCTGCCTACCAGAATGAAGAATACTCTGCTCTGGAGCATCTCTACGGGTGTCCGGTCACATCTAGTTCATGGTTTAGCTTCCTAATATTTCAAACTTGATTTGTATTAGGAGCCAGAAATTGTAGCCTTGTATGCACATAGACCAGCGTTTCTCAATGTTCATCCCACACTGTACCACTTTGCATGATCCACCTATTGGAAGTACCAGCAGAAGTGATTGCCAGTTACTTCTGGGTTGAGAGGCCAGATGCCACATGACAAACACCAATCAGGAAGAGGCTCAGGGTGAACAGGAGGGCTTTTTAGAGTAGGTGAAAAGCCTGCTGCTCACGGAGCCAAGCCTCCTACTGAAGTTGGTCACATCAGTTCATTTGTCTTGCTGCCAGAAGCAGATGCCTGGGGGTCCCACAAGTACCATCAGACACAACCTCAAGTATCGCTGGTGGTACACATAGCATTGGTTGAGAAACACGGACATAGGGCGCAATCCTCACCTCTTATGTCAGTACTTTCCAGCCAATGGAACATGTGCTGCAACCTGCAGTTGGGTGTCACTCATGGAGGCCTCCTCAAAGTAAGGGAATGTTTGTTCCCTTACCTCAGAGCTGCATGGCCCTTAGTGCTGGAAGGCACTGACATAAGGGGTTAGGATTGCACCCATAGGCTCATTATGTATGCGCATGCTTCTGTGCCTGGCTGAGATTTAGTGGCAGTTCTGTGGGCACTGGAGACCTGTACAGGCATTTTATTTTATTTTTATTGCTTAAACAGAACCCCCCAAAAATAGCATTACATGGATACATGCTTATGAGTTACATACTTAAAAAAAGGGGGTGGGGGAGGAAATGTATATTTATACACACACACATATACAAAGTATCTGCATATCAACACTTCATTTAGCTTATGTTTTTATAGCAAGTAATGGCCTCCAGATATCCTGGAGATATCCTCCAGATATCCTAGCTACAGTGGCGTAGCTAGGTCACTTGACACCTGGGGCCCATAAATTTTTATCTCCTCATGCAACATAATTATTTAATTATTAATTAATCATATTAATTCATTCACATTTTTATACCACCCTTCCTCTAAGCAGCTCAGGATGGTGTGTGTGGTTCCTCCCTTTATTTTGTCCTCACAACAACCCTGTGAGGTAGGTGAGACTGAGAGATAGTAATAATCATGACATGAAGTGAATAATAATAATGGCCAGAAAATTAATGCAGTGAATATTTCCCCGCAATCAATGGATGAAATTCTGCATCAAATGATCTCATGATGGTATTATTCGTAACATGATGGCATTATTCCTAAAAGCCACGCTTTCCAGAATTTTGGTCACTAGTGTGTCAACACCCCCCCCCCCCCGAGATGTCTTATTGGCCTGTTTTGAATTAAGGCAGTGGTTCTCTCATGTTTAACACTGGGACCCACTTTTTAGAATGACAATATCCGGGACCCACCGGAAGTGATGTCAGGAAAAATTCCTGGTCCTGATCAGTAAGTTGATGTAAAAATTGCCCTATCACTCCAGCTACTCCATCAAAAAGATTCCCTATTGTCCCCAAAATGCCCAGCTCACAATATTGAAATACCCACAAGGCCCAAATGCTCTGACTAAAAGCCCCTCTCTGACCCTTGTCCAAGAATGATACCAGTCAGCATCTAATATCCCTCTCAGAAAACAAGCTGGCTGCAGTATGGGCCCCAAGGATGAACAGAAAGCCATAAACAATGGCAAGAAACAAATAAGGATGAAAGGGTTAGGGTAAAAGGGATGTTGATAGAGTACCAGATCCTCTGCAATGGATAGGTCTGTAAACAAAGTGTTGTTGCGCGTCGAATTGCCCTTCTCAAATCAATATCCTGAACTGATAACAAATGCCTTTTGTTGTTCTTTTGCCTGTTGGTCTGTTAATTTTCCCATGGATGTTCTCCTCTTTTTGTGTGCTCTTGTACCCCTCCCCTATCTAGAATACCCTATAAAACCTGCATCAATGTAGTTTTTTGGGGTCCTCCACCTGTGTGTGTGGGGGTCCCGTTTGCAAACGAGTAAACGTTTACTTTTGTCAGAAGTCCTCTGAATTCTCCTGTCTGTTGTTTGCCGCTCCAAAAATCCAAACTAACAGTGTGCCCATTTGGCATCACTATTAATCTTTAAAGTTGGATTCACTGTGCAGGCATAACTCATTGACTGCCATATGTTCTGTGTCATGTATGGGAAAGCCCCTAGCTCAGTGATAAGGCACGCGCTTTGTACATAGAATGACTTGGGTTCAATCCCTGGCATCTGCTGGTAGGGCTGGAAAGCGGGTTTGACCCCTCTCTGAAACTCTGAGGAGCCATCGCCAGTCAGAATAGGCAATGCTAAGTGAGATGGTATCGGGCAGTTTTGCACTCTCTCTGGGATTCCAGTGTTCATGATTATTACAGTTCTTCTTGCTCAGTTACTGCTCCCTATGGGTACATCTGACACGTAGGAATGCCAGAAGAAAGTAAGGAATCCTGGGGCTTGTAGTTTGCCAAAGAGCATGCTACATAGGGCGGCACCAAGGCTGACTCCAGATTGGAGGGGGCCATCAGTAAGGTAGGCAGATGTTGCCACGCCTGGTCCAAGGGACCTAACTGTCTGTTTTTCAATTCACAGCGCTTGTCAGGAGCACTGGCCGGTGGTGTTGCCTGTGCAGATACAACCCTGCTCCTTGAAGCCCTGCTGTATGAGATGCGGGGAAAGCCAGAAGAGCAGACAAGTGTGGTAAGAGCTGTGCTGCGGAACTGTGTCACGATTCCCTTCTCCCAGTAGCGTATGAGTATATCCTGCAGTTCCACGCAAGGAGAGAGAAGCCACGGGAGTTGGTACTGAGGGCAAAATCTACACACCAAAATTCACCCTGAAGAATATCAACTTCTTCAATATCAATGAATGTTAATATCCACAACAATCCAGAATATGATTTCAGGGTTTGAACCACAAGTGTGAATGACTGTCCCTCGTGCATGATGTGCTCTCCTTTTGTCAGGAAGGAAGGAGAGAATTGATTTCTGTTGGAGGGACTGCTCTTGATGTGGTATACTCTAGCACAGGGATTTTCAACCAGTGCGCCATGGCACATTGGTGTGCTGCCAGTGGTTCACAGGGGTGCTGCAGGAGTTTGGGAGAGGGTCATTTATCAGTAGGGTCCTTGGGGTGTGCAAACCCCCCACCTGTAGTGCAATGTGCCTTGTTAATTGTCCAAAAACTGATGGTGCGCCTTGACAATTTGAGCACCTTGTCAGTGTACCGTGAAATGAAAAGGGTTGAAAATCTCTGCTGTTGCTGACATCTTTGCAATGTAGCTCTCCATCCAATGCTGGGTTGTTGGCAGAGACCAAACCCCAAAAGATGCATTTTGCAGGAAAGCCGAGATCGGCAGCTTTGTATGAGACTTGAGTTCAAGACTCAGACATCAGTTACTTTAAGGAACATGCATGTGAGTTTGAGAGGGTGGAAGTGAATCCCATAGCTAGTCTGTCTAGCTCCATGGCCTTTTGAGGGGAAGGGGGAGAAAGAGCAGGAAGAAGTAAAGCCTGAGGATTGTCCTCTAGGTATGCTATACCGGAGGATAGAAAAGATAGAGAGAACACCTTATCCCACTACCATTATCCGCCTAGCCTTATGAGCTCCCTGCTGGTACAGCTACAAGAGTACCACTTTGTTGCAAACTCCAATATGGGAGACCTGCCAAGAGACAATATGTAGTGCTCACTGGAAGTGATAGATTTTTGAACTGTGGCTGAGTGAGAGACAAACCCATCTGACCCCATGGGGATGCCCTTTTCTTCAAGTCCTAGTGAAATGAATGGAGGCTGTGAAAGAAAAAGATGCAGGATCCATTCCTATCACTGGGGATTGTGCAGGAAACCTTCTGCCCAGCTTTCATGAACAGGAAGGTGTATTTTTCTCCCTCGGTCAGGATTGGGCCAACCCTGCCTCAGCTGGAGTTCGGGTTGGTGAGGAAGTGAGGGGAAGGGGGTGGAGGACGAGCCCAGTCCCCGGTAGGTACCAGGCAGATTGTAGTGGAGGACTCCCCCTGCAGCTGAGAGAGATGAGCAGGTGCATACACACAGGATCTCACCCTCTGCTGCATGGCATTCTGGTCCAGGACAAAGAAGAAGCTGTAAGAGCACCGGGCATCACTTTTTCCTTTTCTCCTAGCAACATGCCACCCAAGCCATGAGGAGCTTTCTCTGTGCTGCTGCCAACAAAAGAAGGGTGAGAGAGCAGTTTCCCAAGTTGCTTCTGACTTTGCTGGGGCAAATCTCGGTCTCCTTGAAGGACGGCAACAATGTGAGGTAAGTTGTCTCTGCAAGAGATCTTTTGGGTTTTGGTGCTAGCTTTGGGATTGACCATGCCAGGTATTGAATCTGGAACATGGTGCTTGCAAGGCATGGAGGATACAACTCAGCCATGGCCACTTGCCCAGCATGTGACCCTTTTTTCCTCTTGGACCGCAGTGGCCAAACTCACTACTGCCACACACAGGAAAAGCAGTTCCTGTTTGGACTACATCTTTCCATTCCACCCAGGCACCATGTGTAATCTTCCATGATTGGGGGACGCTCTGGGCAGTCACATCTGCTGCCTGGCGTCCCAGAAGGCCACGTGACAGGACATTCAGGCACATGCGACTGCCCAGAGCATCTCTGTCTCCTGATCGTGGAGGACCACATGCAGCGCCCAGGCTGAACAGTAAGGTCTGCTCACCGGGCGGACAGATTCGTTGGAATCCCAGATTTGGCACCCAGGCCGGGGTTCCCTTGGACATGCGCTCATCTGGGAAATTGACCTTACAATCTCACACTCTCAAAATAAGAAGAATATTACTCCTGAGCCAGCAACTTGTTCCATTTCTGACTTAAATGAAACTCATGGATTCTATAGAAGTGGGATCCTTAGTCACACTCCTGGTGTATCTGTGGCAGTGACCCTCCTGGTCTTACTTCTTTTATCTTGCTTGCAGAGAGCCCCTGGAAACACTCCAGCTTCTCTCTAACATTGTGAGAACCGTGACAGAGGAAACCGAGTGCTGGGATCAGCTGAGCAGTCCTCAATGTTTTAGTGAGGGATTGTCCAGCTTAGTAAGGTAGGAGGAAGACTGCTGGGTTTCTCAAGGAGTGTCAGATAGCTGAAGTTGTGGGATGTGAATGTGCATCATTTGTCTTCCACTGACATCGTTAGTGCCTCTTTTCTTTTTTCTTTTCTTTCTTTTTTTTGCATGGTCCTGTTACCTATTCCAGGATTCTCCTCTCCAGCTCACACTCCTTGGTCCCTGGCATCGTTCAGTTCCTTCTGCTTATCTTTGGGGCTGAAGAGCATGCATGGCTCTATGAAACAGCAGTGATGCTCTACCAGAAGGTGAGGGTACTGCAGTAGTTGAGAGGCTTCATTAGTGGCGATGCACCTTGCAGCCTTTCCCTGGATAGGATTACGCCAGTGGTTCCCAAACTGTGAGTTGTGGCGTCCCAGAGAGCCATGGAAATCAGCTAGGGGAGCCACTGAATCCTTGTGAAAAACCTGCCAGCATAGGATTGTAGCCCCTAATGGAGAGCCACGGCCAATGGCAAAGTAGATCAAGAGAGCCACCAGTCGAAAAAGTTTGGGAACCACTGGATTAGGCCATGTAACTGCTATGGAAACCAATGGTCCTAAAGATTGGTTGGCATGTGGATGGCAAATTATGGGCACCATTACAGGGCATCAAATGATCAGTTAGAGTCTACTTGTGTTTACAGAGGGGTGTGTGAATTTTATACCCTCTGGGCTGGTTTTGCCCTGAATCTCTGACCTCAAGGTCAGGGAGACAAGGCATGTGAATGACTTGGAATTCACTCTTTGAGTCTTTGCTTCAGCTTGCAAAAGAGACTGTGATAGATGTTTCTGGGTGTCTCCAGGCAACTCTATGCTCTAAACTTCTATCCATTTCCTGTTCAGTTCAACTGATGCAGTTCCTTCCAGCAAATCTTGGGAATTGTGATGGCACTGCCAATGCAAGAGTTTTCTGGCTCCGCTCACAGAAATAAAGTTCCCAGGATGCTCTGAGGAGAGGAAATGGCTTTTCACCAAATTTAAACCATTGATATAGCTGTGCCCTCTGCAACTGTATGTGGTGGATAAAGCCATGAACACTCATCTGCAAAGAGCTCAACAAGGTGAACCAAAGTGTTCACCCCAATTAATTTGCTTCTGTTGTCCTTCTTGGGCTTTCAGTTGCTCCTGAACCGTGTGAAGGAGCTTGGAAACATCATGTCAAAAGACTCTCTCCTTCAGTGGCTGGATCATGGGAAACTTGGGGTTCGGAAGCTCAGCCTCAGTGGACTTTCGTCCCTGATATTTGAATCTGATTTGGTAAGTCATACTCGAAAGACGGGGATAATAAAAATGTAACTCCTCAGATAGTTGGCCGTCACATGCACAGATTCCATTCTTGCATATCCACAGAGACTTTGACAGAAGATTGCTGGGATGGGTGTACTCCTCTCTGCACCTATCAGGTGGTGGCAACTTTGTAATAAAAGAAGCTGCACCCATGATAGTTCAGTTCCTCTTTATATGTGCATTTGGTGATGTTCGAGGGGCAGAATTGCTACCTACTTCTAGTTATCTGACTCTGTTCTCATTACCTGTGAATATTGTGCTGGTGCACTGGGATGGGGGCAGTGCAGCTAAGAGCAGGCAGGCAGGTGGGGGCAAGAGAGGTTGCATGAGGAGGAGGAGAAGAGACAGTGGCCTCCTCGTGAGCAGAAGGCAGTGTTGGTGCTCTGCAGGGGTGAGAGGAAGAGGCAGTATACAGTATATGGCCAACAGTATATGGAAGGAATGGGCGTAATTGCATCCAGTCAGTTTTTTAGAAAGTTGTCTACTTTAGGTCAGTTTTGGATACCAAAGGGACTTTGGGATTGGCCCATGGAGAATGGTTGGGCACACTTGTGTCCACTTCCTGACTTGCCCTGCCATCTTGGGCACCATCTTGGGGACTTGCCGCTGAACCTTCAGAATGGCGATGATGAGAGGCCAATAGAAGTCTACCTGAGGACTGCTCTGGGGCTGGGGCAAGCTTAGGTAAGGAGCCAAGAGTCAGGTTGAGGACGAGGACAGGTGAAGCTACCCCCTTCCCACTGCTGAACTAGGAGGCTTGTTGTTGGGTCAGCAACCTTGAACTAGTCAAGGGACAGCCAGCACAGAGGCGGAAGCATCAGATGTTGATGAGCCTTCGCTATCACCTAACCCCATAGACATCAGGTTCATAAAGTGCATAGAGTATATGTTGAAGAGGTTTCCCTGGAACCAAACCCCATGTTTCCCATAGGCTCAATGATTCAGTATCTGCTAAAACGGTATCCACTCGATTTTCCAGGAACCTACCCTAGAGGATAACAAGAACTGACTGTATATATTTAAATGAGCCACCTCTTTTGTTTTAGATGAAGAGCCCCTGGTGCATACAGCTGGCTCTCTTCAATCAGCTGGGCATGAGAAAGCCAGAAGCCCTCCCCAAAATTTTGGATGTGTTAGAGAGCACCTTGTCCTCTATCACAGGGGAGGAAGAAACCAGCTACATCAGAATGTTGTCTGCAACCTACTCTGCTCTTGTTGACCATGTGAGTGTTTTAGATTGTCATGTCAGACACTGTACACATGACACATGGAGTTCCTTGGTACTGGGCACGCTATCAAGAGTGCATGTGCTAAATTCAGGAGAAGAGACATGGGCTCCTCATCCTTGGAGCCACAGACAATGAAGGGCTAAAACCAGAAACAACATCTCTGTTGCACATTGTCACCAGTAATTTAGTGTTGGGAGAATTAGAACAGATATAAGAAAGTATTTATTTATTTATCTACCCACCCACTCAGTAACTGTAATGATTCTTTGTAACTCCTTACCACAGGATGTGGTGATGGCATCTGGCTTAGATACCTTGAAAAAGGGATTGGACAAATGTAAGGAGGAAGAGTCCATCACAGGTTACAAACCATGATTGGTGTGTGCAACCTCCTGCTTTTAGAAGCAGGCTACCTCAGAATGCCAAGTGCAAGGGAGTGGCACCAGCATGCAGTCTTGTGTGCTCCCTGAGGTATCTGGTGGGCCTGTGAAATACAGGAAATTGGACTAGATGGGCCTTTGGCCTGATCCAGCAGGGCTCTTCTTATGTTCTTATGAGATTAGAAACCTGGCAAGTATCAACCTCTGGTGACTCTTCCTATTTGTTTCCTATTTGCAGGAGGAAGCAAGCGTCCGTGCCCTAGTGATAAAGCACTTGTGGTTGCTTCGGAGCCGGAAGGGGAAACAGTGGCTCCCACATACAACAGAAGCAGCCATTTCTGAAATGGTGAACATTCTTGTTCATCTCCAGGATAAGAGTGAGGTGGTGGAGGTGAGTGGCCACCTGCGTGACTTACATTAGCAGGAGAGAGGAATCACCTCCAAGAGCAGGGACCAAGACTCTTGTTGCCGGGGGTGACCTGCCATTGACTGTTCTGGGAAATTCTCCCATGTTGTAGCTCAACTCTTGCTTGCTGTGCCCGTGGGGGAAGGATGATGCTAAGGATAGGCAGGGCAGGCCCAAGACCTCCTAAGGCAGCATGCCAAATATTGTCCCCCTTTAACTGATGATGTGCCAGTCTCTGTTCCTCCCCTTCCCCATGTTCTTGTTCAACTCTCTCGTCCCCTCCAGCTTTCTCTTCCTCTGCTCTTCTCTATCCCTTCTTCCCTTTCCAATGCAGGGAGTGGAAGGAGGAGGAGGAGGAGCAGTGGAGGTAGGCAAGCAGGTAGAGATGGGCAGCCCCACCAATCTGCGTTAGCTGGCCTCATGAATGGGCTGGCCCTGCTCAAGGGTTTCATGTACATGTTGGCTTCGCAAGACTGTAGCTAAGTGAATTGGAGGACTGATTGATGGATTGTCTTCTTAATGATCTTAGATCACAAAGGTCAGCAAGGCTGTTTTTAAATCACCTGAGCCAAAAAACTTTTTTAAATTTTTTTAAAATATTGATTTGCTATAGTACTTTTTTTTGCCATCCACTTAAGTGCTTGGAATGGAACCCACGCGAATAATGAGGCTCCACCTGTAGATCTAGCGCATGTTTTCCAGCTCAAAGCTGACATGAAACAAACCTGTTTCCAGTCCACTCAAAATATCTGAGAAATAACCAGTTTCCACTGTATTACTCTTTTCTTGCTAGCTAGCTAGCTGAATGCTTGAATATTTTAGTATTCCTATGTACGTACATTTGTACTCTGACCTTCCTCTAAGGATCACACAATGGTAGCCGGAGATCTAGACATTTGCCCAGCATGCTTCAGTCCTAAATAGCTCTTTGATTAACCTCTCAAGGCCTTGTGTCTTGCTGGCACATCAGGGAGAAGGCGCCCCAACTAGGGGTGACAGGGTCCTGCTGCAGATGTAGACATAGGGTAGCTTACAGCCTGATGCTATGCAGCCGCTATGCTGATTGCTCAGGGCTGCCTGCGCTTTGTCTGCTGATTCCAATGTGCCATCATGTTGGAGAGGTTAACTGTGGCGTGTGTGTGTGAGAGAGATAGTTGGCAACCTTCAGTCTCAAAAGACTATGGTATACGCTTACAGCAGCCGGTATTCCCAGGCGGTCTCCCATCCAAGTACTAACCAGGCCTGAGCCTGCTTAGCTTCCGAGATCAGGCGAATTTGGGCGTGTGCAGGGTAACAGACCTCTGAAAGACTTACCTGCATGGTTCAGCTGCTGCATAAGACTCCTGTGCAGGGCTATACCAGCTACTCCATGGACTCCTATGAGCTGCACAAGCTACGTTGCCAGCTTTGGAGCCACTAGGGGCATGTACAGCTCAGGAAGGGATTTTGGGATTGGTGTCTCCTGACGTTATCTATCCCACCTTGCTTCCCTCCCCCCTTTTTCAACCTCTCTGCTGGTGAGGTTGTGGCCAGGGACTTTCTTCAACCTGTTGGTGGTGGGGCATGGCTTTCTGGTGTACTGCTGTGCTTGTGTCAGTGCAGCACCTGTCAGGCTTCTGCACTGGTGGGGCTGCCTGTGTGCTGGTGTGTGTGGCAGTATGCTGGTGTTTCCCCTGGCTAGGATTGTTTCCTGAGGTTTCCATAAGAAGCCTTCCATAAGAAAGACTTCTCCAGTGCAAAGGACACCTTAGGACAGGGGTCTCCAAACTTTTTGGCCAGAGGGCCACATCAAATATCTGGCACGGTATTGAGGGTTGGAACAAAAATGTAAATATAACATTTATATAAATAAATCAGAGATGGAACTTAGATGAGCGAATAAATAATGAATGGGCTCATTCATTCAACCTCTCCGGCCCTTCAGACCAGACGCAACCCTCCAGACGCAACCAGAGCACTGTTCCAGTCATGTTCCACCAAGTGGGCCAGAGGCTTTCAGGGAACAAGAGGCTGGTCATGTGCCAGAAAGAGGTTTTCCATGGGCCACATATGGCCCCCAGGCCAGGGTTTGGAGACCCCTGCCTTAGGATATGAACTTTTTTGACTCCATGTGCTGCAGGAAGCAATGGCCTATCTCAGAGTGCTGGTCCCAAGAGTGAGGAGGTACGTGAAATCCCAAAGCCACGACCTTCACTTCGTGCTCTACCATGTTGCCAAACATTTGGTAAGTCTCTGTTGCTGCCTTCCCAGGGTACCACTTTAAATCCCACCTGTTCGTTAAGAATAGAGTAGAACTACTTACAAAGCTTTATCTTACTGAGCTTTATCTCAACAAAACTCATACAGGTATAATATCATTAGCTGAAAATTTTTCACCTTCAATTTTATTTCAATGTGATGAGAACGGTCCTTTAAATTAAAGGAAAAACATCCTTTAACAATAGCCTCACTTACCATTGTAATCTCTCTCCAAGGGCTTAGAGAGGCTTCACTCCCAGGCAAGCAACCCCTGCCTTCCCCCTGGAGCACTGAAAAGAATACAAAGGGAAGTGATTATTGCCTCCCTCTTTGCATTCTTTCCCTGTGCTTCAGGTGAAGGGAAGTGTCACTGCCTAGGAGTGAGGCCTTTCTAAGCACCTGGAGAGAGAGAGAGAGAGAGAGAGAGAGAGAGAGAGAGAGAGAGAGAGAGAGAGATTGTCTGCTTTCTGCTTCTGCTCTCCCTCACAATGTTAAGTGAAGCTGTTTTTAAACCGCTGAGAAAAGGGACATTGTTTTTTAAATGGATTTCATTTAGCATGATTTTTGGCATCCGCAGGGATTCTCAGAACGGAACCCTCATGGATGCCAAGACTCAACCTGTATAAATTTTCTCATATACCATGGGGAATTTCCACATCACACTATAAGGTAGTATGATGTTCGTTGTCCCATAGTCCTCTAGTGAAATTCATAGATGAGCATGGATTTGAACCCAGGTCTGCTTAGTCTACATCCAACTTCATGGGTTTCACTAGTTTATTTGTGATAGAAGGGTGGTAGGATCAGTACAGAGTGTTCCCTTTGCACAAATATGCCTGATGCCAATTCTCATTGTTATTTTCTGCAAGACCAAGACCTACAGCCCAGATCTCATTAGGGGTGCTGCCCTGAGCTGTGTGTTCCATCCTTGTGTGAAGGAGGCAGCAATATTCAAGGTGGCAGCTTGCTTTGTGGGTAAGTCAAGGAGCATCCCTCACTTCAGTGCTGAATATCAGCCCCCACCCGTTTCTCTAATCCAATAAACAGTGTGACTGTTTCAAAGACACCCCCTCTTTTTCACCTGGCAGATCCTCCCAAACTGCAGAGCACCCCTGAAAACCATCCTAATTGTTGGAGACTATTTTTGCTTGTTTGTATTTTGGCAAAAGTGTATTTTGGCTTAAAAAACATTAGGTCAGCATTTGGCTGTGCGAGAAGTTGTGATATCTGGGTGACTGAACAGAGAAGTCCCTTTGATTCAACAGGTCTCTTGGTGCAGAAACTAGAACCCAGTGCCAGGAACAGGGGACCACTGGCTTCTCTACAAGAATAGTTTATACAAGTGGTTCCCAAACTGTGGGTCAGGACCCACTGCTTGGTTGTGACCTGATGTTTGGTGGGTTTTATGTAGGAACATAAAACGGGTCATTTCCCCTTAAGGGAAGTGACCTAGTAATGGATGCCCCGGCAGTGCCACAGTAAACCAAAAGTCACTCCAATCTTCAGATCGGAGTGAAATGAAGCTTGGGGGAGACCCGCAGAGCGAGCTGCAGGCCTCTCGGACCCTCTCCAAGGCTGGCAGACCCCCTCAGGTACGCAAGCCTCTGGGTGCCTGTGGCACCACTACCACTGCAGCGCCACTGGGGCACATCCCCTCTCTCAGTCCCTGCCACTTACAAGCAGTTCTTGGACTCCCAGCGAGTTTGAGAACCGCTGAGCTATTTCCTCAAGCCCTGAGGCTATTCAAAAATCAGATACTGTAGTTACATATTACCCTACAAAGAGCCCAACTGCTGCAGTTTGCAAGCACGTGTAAATATAGGGAGATAAATGTTTCAGGGTCTTTTTCTGGTTATTATCCCTTATAAATAAATAGATTTTTCTTTCTAGACCTCTTTTTTTAAAGTCTGGTAAACCTAAGTGGGTCCTGATAGAGTATCGTTTAAAAAAGTGGGTCCTAATGCTTAAAAGATGCCCCTTGTTTATTGCCTCTCGGTACAGTACATTTGCCCCACAGGGAGAACACTGGTCTCAGCTCACAACCTCCTAAGGAAGTGACTCTCAAACTACTAGCACCAGGACCTCCTTTTTAGAATGAGAATCTATCAGGACCCACCGGAAATGATGTTCTGAAGTGACATCATCAAGCAGGAAAATCTTTCTTTCTTTCTTTATTTTAATAAATGCAAATACAAAAAAATTAAAAAGAATAAAGATATTACAAGTTGTGTGGCAAGTGTGGAGATCTCAAGCTACATTTTTTTGTTCTACTACTACAAATCATACAAAAAAGTTAGTCATCAAATCTTAAACAATCTACACTTATTTAAAAAGTACATTTTCAACACAAAAAGAAAAATGAGAAAAACATAAAAGTTAAATCCCCTATCTACTCATCAAAGCCATAGATTATTTGACCCATTCTCCCTTCAATGCGCAGGAAGTCCATGAATGGTTTCCAATTGTCCATAAAAGTTTTTACTGGCTTATCTTTAAGAAGTATTGTAAGTTTATCCATTTCTGTCAAATTCAATACCTTTAGCCAGTGTTCTTCCACTACAGGTATCTCTGGAACTTTCCAGTATTTGGCATACGATATTCTTGCAGCAGTTGTCATCTATAAAAACATAGTTTCATAGTCTTTCTGAATTGAATCATCCAATATTCCCAACAAAATACTGTCTTGTTTCATTTGTAAATTTACCTTAAATGTCAACTGCATTTGCTGGTCTATCAAAGTCCAATATATTTTTGCTTTTGTACAAGTCCACCACATATGGTAGAACATTCCTTCTTGTCTTGTACACTTCCAACATCTATTTGGTATATTAATACATTTTTACCAGTTTACCTGGAGTCAGACACCATCTATACATCATTTTATAAAAGTTCTCTAAGATTTGCATTCAATAAGCAGGAAACGTTTTCACAGTCATAGGCTGCAATCCTACCCGTGCTTATCCAGGAGTAAGTCCCATTTACTGTGTTACATTCTAGCCTGTAAAAAGTACAAGTTTGTCACATTTCCCCAAATGGTAGCATCAAGTCTAATATAGTAAAAACAAAATATTGAAATGATATGGGGAGCCACCTGAAATTGGCTCTCAGTTCACCTAGTGGGTCCTGACCCACAGTTTGAGAAACACTGACCTGGGGAGATCTCTGGCAGTCCTAGGTGCTGTCTTGACAGTCCGAGAATCAACATTCCGTCCATTGTCGATGGCAACACCATGAAGGAAGTCCCAAAAGGCATCCCCTGAGCACTGAAGCTGTCCTTCAAGATGGGTCTCTCCAGAGGTCTCATGGCACTTTACAACCACTTCAGAGCACTCCCTCATAAGCTAATACTGATTCAGGTTGGTTTTCCAAGAGTAACTTCCTATTTATTCCACTGTCTCTCTAGGACACCTGGCTCATATTAATGGGAGCTTCCTAAGAGGAGAAGATTTTCCTGCCTACTTCATGTGTAAGTGAGGAGTGCAGCTTTGCCCTTTCATAAACTCCCTATATTTTTTAAGGATTTTGTGGTCCAAGTTCATCCAGGAGGGAGCAGGTTCATCACTGGTCTCTGATAATCTCATTACATGACTGTTTTAACTTCCAGAAGAAAAGGAACCCACTAGATTTTGGGGCTCTCTGTTCACCAAGGAGGGAGGGTCCCCAAGGTAGCCTCCTTCTGACTCAGCTCCCTAGGTGGCAGAGAAAGCTATCATTTTTTCCCAGTTAATCCCAAACGGACCAATAGGAAGAATAGAGTGGACAGCAAGAGATCAAGGGCCGTCACTAACTGCTAGGCTTTGAGTCCTTTTAACCCTTCTCTTTCATCACAATTTACATTCAAATACACATTTTTTAGGGGGAGGGGAACAAAAACAGTGCACAATTATTGTGTACCTTGGTATCTGTTGATTTTGTTTTGCTTTTCTATTGACCTTATTGGGGGGGGGGGGTTGTTTAAACTTCATGATTTATTTATTGTATTTTGATATATTTTTAAGTTCATTGTAATTTGTTTTTTTCTGGAATTTTAATTTGTGATTGTGACCCACCCTGGACTTCCTGTTGTTCTGGAGAAGGGCAGGATAGAAATCTATTGAAAAAATAAATAAAAATTGCGTGAAGCTGTCTTTTTCTGCCCACTCATAAGGCACAGTTAGATAGAGAGGTCAAAAAGCAGAGAGGGCAGTGGTGGCTTGGGGTGGACTGAGGAAGTTGGAAAGAAAAGGGGATTTCCCGTGCATGGAGATAGGCACAAACGAATAAGAGAACAAAACAGACTTTGTAGTTAAAAGAAGAAAAAGGTCCAGCAGGCATCTCTGATTGATTGGCCTTCTCTCTCACCCATTCAGGTCTTGAAAGCAGGGATGTCAATGAGGAAGGCAAAGTGGTTGGTGCTGCCACCAAGGCCATTTTACAGCGGGTCTTCATCAAGCACAGCAAAAAAGGCATCCAGGGCTTTATGTGCCACTGTGCCAGGCTGTGTTTGCCAACTGGAAAGCACCCACCAGAATACTACAAGGAAGATCTGGTGAGTACAATATGTGCTTTGAATTCGCAATCAGTCAAATACCTGCAGAATCATGACCATGGCTGATGTGGAAGTATAAACCAGATTTAGGCCCTGGAATTCAGCAGTGTCGGAATGAGTGTTCTGGTGTCACTAGGTGCTTTCTGTCTGTCACAGAAGGGAGCATATCACATATTAGCATAATACTTCATTAGCTCCTAAAGTCTTGACTGGAATTCAAACTCCTGAGAGTCTAAATAAAAAATGCCCATCTAAACACCTGGCAGAGTGTGAAAATTGACATATTAATTAATTAAAAAATACAATTTTCAGATGAGCCCTGAAGCTAAATACTCACTTAACAAAAGACAGAAGAAAAGAGGGAAGACCCTTTGATTCAGCAGCACAAGGAAGATTTTGACACAAATGATTTTGTGCAAGGAATTGTTGGCCTTGGTCTCCTCTGCTCACCCTTTTCCTTCTTCTCTTTATTTCTTTGCCTCTCTTTTGCACTGTCTCTCTGTCTGCCTCTGCCAAATTCCCTCCTGTTTCCCTTACTCTTTGCAAGATCATCCGCTCCCTAGTCTGATCATGGAAGAGGGTCACCTTGGGCAGTCATTCTCTGAACACCTTGGGTGCCATCTGTGCTGAGGTGGGGTGGGCTACTTCTGCTGAGAGGATCTCCTTGGCTGTGGTGCCCTACCTGTCAAATGCTCTCCCAATGGAAGCTCATCTGGTTTCTACCTTGTCTGATTGGGTACCAGGCAATAACCATTTTTATTTTGCAAGGTGCTTAACTGGGTTAGAATAGATGGTTTTAGTGCTGCCACTTTATCTGCTGTTTTTATCTTTGTGTTGCCTCACTGTTAGGAGGTAATTTGTTTTCTTATTAAATTTACTTTTAAACATTTCTATCCTGCCTTCCTTGCCTCTAAAAAGCAAACCAACAAAGAAAAAAATGAATTAAAAAGCAAAACAATATAGACAGTGTTGGTTGCCATTACTGAGTTAGGTGATCAGTGGCCATGCACTGAGCAGGGGTTTGAAATAAGAGCCCAATCCTAAACCCTCCGAGCAATGGCACTGGGTGTCACCAACGTACTATAAGGCACATCTACATCACCCAGTGAGGAATGTCCATGAGCCCTGGGCCTCAGCGCCAAGTAGAGATGCCAGGGGTGTTGGCAACCTACAGTCTCGAAAGGCTATGGTATCGCGCTCTGAATGGTGGTTCTGGAACAGCGTCTAGTGTGGCTGAAAAGGCCAATTTGGGAGTGACAATCCCTTCCACACCGGGAGCAAGTGCAGTCTGTCCCTGGTCTGTCTCCCTGGCTGTGGGCCTTCCTTCTTTGCCTCTTTGCCTCAGTCTGTTGGCCAAGTGTCTCTTCAAACTGGGAAAGGCTTTGCTGCACAGCCTGCCTCCAAGCGGGCGGCTCAGAGGCCAGGGTTTCCCACCTGTTGAGGTCCACTCCTAAGGCCTTCAGATCCCTCTTGCAGATGTCCTTGTATCACAGCTGTGGTCTACCTGTAGGGCGCTTTCCCTGCAGGAGTTCTCCATAGAGGAGATCCTTTGGGATCCGGCCATCATCCATTCTCACGACATGACCGAGCCAATGCAGGCATCTCTCAGGACTGTGTTGTTTGGAACTTTGTCCTGCCAGGTGATGCCGAGGGTGCGCCGGAGTCAGCGCATGTGGAAAGCGTTCAGCTGCCTCTCCTGTTGTGAGCGAAGAGTGCACCCAAAGGTAAGTCACGACCCCAGGTGGTGGTGCAGGTTTTTGGGGAGGGGGAAGGCATTCCGGGGCGGGGTGCAGGAGTGACAGGCTCAGGGAGGGGTGGGACTGGTGAAGATTCTTTCCTCCATGTCAGGCTGCAAAGTGGCGGTTCAGCCAGCGCAGACTTGAGTAGCCCCATTGCGGGGCCTGTGCCCTGGCTTGCCCCTGCTCTTCAAGTTCCCTTCCAACTCTAACAGCATATGCTTCTTCCATTCTTCAAATGAATAAAATCATTCCTCATCTTTTCAGGAGCTCCCTGCTGGATCTGAATTGGATCCCTGCAAATGACACACGGAAGCTGACTCCTGTGCCCAGCAGCAGTCTTCCGTCCCTTCTCTCCCTCCTGTAGTTCACCAGGTGAGCCGGCAGATTTTTCAAAGCACACTTGGAGCTTGATTGGCTCTTCTTGTTTCACAGACTGCTAAGCAGCACTGCTGCCACCTTTTTCTCTGGCTGTGCTCCTGGGCTTGTCTTAGGAGCACAAAGATCTCCCATTTCCTTTCTGATGGTCAGAGCAGAGCCCTTGACGAAGGCTGGGAAGGTCCGTGGATGTTCAGAAGCAAGAGTTGGCTAAACCCCTAAAAGAGACAAAGGGCACAATCCTAACCGTGCCTTGGGCCACAAGTTTATTGCACCAGCCCGGGAGGGTCGCTAACGTGCCAGAAGCCACAAGGAGATGCGCCAACACATGGAGGCTGAATCCAGCCTCTGTGGCGGCTTCCCTGCTGAGTCTTGCGATGGCCTGGGTGGGCCGATGCAAGAGTGAAAGGTAGGCGTGGGGGAGGCAGTGGGCGTCAGGGAGGAGGCAGGACAGAGGCATTCCTGGGTGGGGTGTGGGTGAGCAGTGGACAGCCCCGGGGGTGGGCGGGGGTGGGCGGGCAGAGAGAGGTAGTTGGGCTGGGATCCGGCAGTTATGCCAGATCCCAACCCCTGTTCCCAGGGAGAACGGAGCAGTTTGAAGCCACTGCGCTCTCCTTGGATTTGTGCCACCTCCAGAGGTGGTACAAATTCAAGGAGACCCATACTGGCCAGCAGCTGTTACCCAGGGGTAAAGGGAAAAATTTTCCCTTGCCTCTGGCTAAGCTGCTTCTGGCCAGAATCCTGCACTGGATGCAGCATAAGCCTCCTGGCTTGCCTGTACCAGCGCAGGATAGGATTGCAACCCAAAACTTGGATGATAGGACCTCCCCCTGCCTCAGGCCATTCACAAAGGTATAGGGAGGAAAGTCTTGGCCCAGACATTCACCGCTGAGCGTCCTTCTCATACACCAGTATGAACACCCCTGGGATGACTGGCAGGACAGTCGTGAAGCAGGTGCTTCCTCCTTTCCCCAATTCTGCCTTTCTGTCCAAGTCCAAATTGGTGACTCCACAATCACAAGAAGTGGGTTGCAATCAACCTGTGCTCTGTTCCTGCCTCTCGTACAAGAACGTACCTTGGGAATTTTACTCCTGAGAAGTTTGAGAACCCCTGCCATAGAGTGTCATGCAAAGAAAAGCATTGAAAATTGCTGCACTACAGAGGAGACTCTCTTCCGTGATTGTGCATACGATTCAATTTTTACTTCTGGGGACAGATACATAATACGACATTTCTTGCCATCGTTCCTCCAAGGAGCTCAGCGAAGTGTACAATGGTCTTGTCTCCCAGGTGCGGGCACATGTGCTTATATGCCTCTTGGTAGCAAGAAAGCAAATCCATACGCATAGAAAAATGGCTTGGTTCTAGCTATGCTAGACCCCTTTGCCCTGACATGCTTATTCTGTATGTGAAATTTATCCTGTCTGGAAGAATTCACGCAAGCCCCTTCCTGCATGTAGCCTGCCTCAGTGCAAATAATTGGGGGAGGATCAATTGGGAATTTCAGGGGTCTGGAGGTGACGCTTCAATGCCCTTGTCTCTCCCCGAGGTGATCAGCAGCAGCCGCCAGATCAATCTTGCCCAAGTCAGCAAATATATTTGCATAAATGAGACCGTGTTTGTGTTTGTTCTTGGTGCGGAATGTGGGTTACCTTCCATTATTATTCATACCTTAACATCTGATCCCCTGGCACCTTGCTGAGTTGCATCTTAGACAAGTCCTCTGCCCCAAAGAGCTTACAGTGCAAGATGATAGGGAAGGCAAAAAAGAGGGAGAGACAAGGGCAAGAATGGGTGAGTGGAGGCAAATGTAGGGGTAGGAGCTAATACATAGGCCAGGCCTGAGTAGATCTGGGATGGGATGGGCACATTGGTGTGGGTTCCGTCCCCCTTCTTGAGTTTTCAGCCTCTCTGCTCCTTTTTCTTGCAGATCCCCCTGTCGTCATGCTGTCAGTGCAGCCGCAAACAGTCGCCGAGGGTGGCAAAGTGAGCTTTCTCTGCACGGCCACCTCCAACCCGGAGCTGACAGGCGACAGGTAAAAAGGCCAACAGACTCCAACCTCCCAGAGATCACACAGCAATAGTGATGTTGCTGCGATGCCCTCTACTGGCAGCTTTGGGGATTGCAATGAGCCGGGCTCCTCTGATGCCAGTGCATGCCTTCGCAGGTGGGCCAAAGGAGATGTGCCCATTCCGGAGGCCAACGGGGACAGCGATGAGGCGATAGTCAATCAATCGTTTTTCATGGAGCCCGTGTCGTGCGAGGGCTCGAATGTCGTCGGCAGCACACTGGTGGATGTGCATTGTAAGTGAAGGAGGCAGGTTGGGTCTGTGTATCCTGGGATAGGTGGGAACACTTTGGAAGAGGAGGATGGACAAGGAGATGACGAGGGTGACCTTGGTGCCAGATTGGGGCATACTGAGTGTGGGTAGGTCAGATGTGGGGCTCCCCCCATCAGGATCTTCTCTCCTGTAACCCCACTTGCCGTTCCAGCAGGTAGACCTCAAAGGCCTCTCACCTGCGACCATCAGCAAAGCGGGGCGGGGAGTCCACCTCTCACCCTAGCCTGGACCAAGAAGGGATCTAGTGTGGTCAGTGACTTAAACCAGGAGTTCAGGTTCCCAAGTTGTGTGTAATTTACCAAACACAAATCTGGGAACACCAATCTCTACCCCCTCCTGTTGTCTCGTAGCACAGTGGGCCAGGTGGAAGACCATGGTGGTAGTAAGAGAGATATAGAACCTTTGCTTTATTCTGACTGTCTGCCAAGGTCAACGGGGGGCACCCCTTTCTGCCTTCCTCCCCACCTGAACTGAGCCTGTGAACACACAGGACACAGTTTTGGTTGTGGCACCAGGAGACCCACCCACTTTGAATCCTCAGAAAAATTGTGAAGCTCTTCTGTCCAAACAGGCCTTCAGTTTAGGATGTTCTGTTCCCTGGTTAGATAACTGAGGCCAGGTATCCTTTTTTGGGCTGGAAAAAGAGCACTGATCCCTTCATTTCATTAAATAAATCTGAATTCACTTGTACCCACAGGTGTCGAGCAATGGAAACGCGCTACACCTCAAGGCTGTGACGCAGGAAGATGCCGGCATGTCCGTCTGCAAAGCCATCGTGCCACGCATTGGAGTGGCTGAGAAGGCACTAGCTGTGAATGGTGAGGGGTCTTGGAACCAGGTCATGCACAGCAACCTATTGCAGTGAGCCTGGCGGAAATCTGACCAGCCCTGATTGCATCCGTCATTTTTGTCTTTTCCTCAGGGCCGCCCATTATTGGTGCGGAACCAAGCCTGCAGACTGCAGTGGGGGCCAAGGCACGGCTGGAGTGTTTGGTGGGGAGCGTCCCACCCCCCGACAGGATTGTAAGTGCTTGACTCGCCTTTGCCCTCCACCCTCATGCCTTAACCAGACCTGAATGTACTGGATGGTTCTCCTTATCCATGGAGTTGACTCAACATGGATTGCAAGCCCACACTGGAGCAGCAACTGTTGCCTTGCACATGCCTGATCTCATCTGATCTTGGAAGCTAAGCAGGGTCAGGCCTGGTTAGTACTTGGACGGGAGACCGCTTGGGAATACCGGGTGCTGTAGGCTTCTACCATAGTCTTTCGAGACTGAAGGTTGCCAACCACTGGAGGACCTCAGAGGACCTCCCAGGCATGACTGGAAGTTGTGTCTAGGAGGTTCTTCTGAGTTCAGCCGGAGCCTTTGGAGAGGCACTTCCAGGTTTTCACAAAATGTCTTTCTGAAGACTCTGGCTGACCTTCTGAGGTGCGAGGAGGTAGCCTGCAGTGTCCCTGCACCTCATAAAGCCTCCTGGAGACCTTCTGGAGTCCTGAAGGCACCCCTGGTTTTCAACCAAAGCTGGAAGTGCTTTTCAAAGACCTTCTGAGGCCTGGGCAGGCTGTGTACAACCTCCCCTCACCTCAGAAGGCCAGCCCCAGTCTATGGAAAGGCAGTAGGGTATGTCATATGCAAAAGAAACCAGATATTATTTGTGAAGTTGGATGAAAAGGTGGAATGCATGTGTGCCAAAGTAGTTAGAATGTAGAGTTATTGAACCCATGATTTTAAACCCACACTGCTTAGTTCAGGGTTCTTAACCCTTTTACTATTACAGACCCCCCACCCCCCATAGATTGCCCAGTGTGTCCCCATACCTTCTTCACTAGTCTGTAGGAATCAGCATCATCACCAGTCCTATTAGGTACCACTGTTTTGTCAGCAGCGGGGTTCTACTTTACATATGGATAGCAAGGATCAGAATGCCTCAATCTGCATTGACAGTGGTGATACTTAATAATCTTATCCATATAAATAATGGTAATAGTTAATCACCTAATCTAACAACAATTTTTTTTAATTGTTCAGAGATTGAGAGCACAATCCTAACCAGGTCTACTCAGAAGTAAGTCCTATTTTGTTCAATGGGGCTTACTCTCAGAAAAGTGTGGTTAGGATTACAGCCTGAGTCCCATACCTCCCTCATTGTGTTCTGGTACCTCCAAAGGGTATGGATAACCCTGGTTAAGAATCCCTAGTTTAGATTTTCCCACAAAACCTTGGAAGGTTCTGAATGGCCAATTGTCCCCGTAGCGTCTAGAGTCGATCCTTGGGCTTGGTACCCATCGGGCACGAGGCTAACCAGGTGTACTCAGAAGTAAGTCCTATTTTGTTCACTGGGGCTTACTCTCAGGAAAGTGTGGTTAGCATTGCAGCCATCATCTTCTACCTGTCCAGGCTTCTGATTTGCCCTCCTGTCTCTTTGCAATAGGCCTGGTCGTGGGGTGAATGGGTGCTGGATGCTGGCTCGCTGGATCGGTTCACGGTGGACACCATGGTGACCGACCAAGGGGTGCTCTCTGCTTTGCTGATCGACCCAACGCATGACAGCGACTTCACCTTGGCCTACAACTGTACCGCATGGAATCGCTTTGGCGTACGTTCCGCTACCGTCAGCTTGTGCCGCCAAGGTAAGATTCCCCATCCCCCTCTACTAATTTCACCAGGAACAAGCTTCATGGTGAACTCACTGGGGCCCCGCCAGATCTCCTGTTTTCAAAGCAGAGAGATCCAAGTGCAGAGCCTAGCAGAGCAGTGAAACTCACCTTAGCAAGCCACTGTCTCTCTGTACAGCATACTTTGGCAGGGATTGTTGGGAGAAGAAAAGGGGATAATCTCCAGCTTGAGACTGAGGTCCTGGAGGGGGAGGGCAGAATACTGATGTGACACAACATGACCTTGACTTTCATCCCCCCTTGGGCAGTGGTTCCCAAACCTTTCCAACTAGCAGTTCCCTTGACCTACTGGGCCATTGGCCACAGCTCCCCATTAGGGCTACAATCCTATAGTGTATAGGGTGGCAGATTTTCACCAGGATTCTGCATCTCCCCTGGCTGGATTCCATGGCTTCCCAGGGAGCCTCAGTTTGGGAATCACTGCACTTGACGTTCATGACTTTGCTCTTTCAGCTGTGTTCAGCCTGGGCTGATGCAAGCCTCTGGGGTGGGCGGGAAGGAAGGTGGGGAGGGAGGCATTCCTGGGTGGGGGGAGGGCGGGCGGTGGGCAGGTGGGGAGCGGGAGGCGGGGCTGGGATCCAGCGCTTATGCTGGATCCCAACCCCCGTTCCCGGGGAGCTTGGAGCAGCTCCAAGCCACTCCGCTGTCCTTGGACTTGTGCCACCTCAGGAGGTGGCACAAGTCCAAGGAGACCCATAGGGGAAAAGTCACCTTACCCAGAGGTAAGGGGAAAAGTTTCCTCTTGCCTCTGGCTGGGCCGCCTTGGGCCCCTGTCCTGTGCTGGATACAACGCAAGCCTCTTGGCTTTCCTGTTCCAGCGCAGGGTAGGATTGCAACCAAAAAAGTTACGTTTTTTTGCTGGCCAAAATAAATTTTCAAGCTAAGTCTGTGCTTTGACACCCGTCCATTTTTGACTTGCATTCATGCTCTGGTCCCCAACCAGAAGAAAGCACAAGGTATCATTTAAGATGGCATGAAATCAAATGCCAGTAATTAAAGGCATGAATTCTCCCCGCAGAGGTCTCGTCCGTCCTGATCATGGGGGGCTTAGCTGCCTCCGGGGTTGCTGTTCTCCTGCTCCTGGTGGTTGTCATCTCTTTCTGCTACCGACGGAAGCGCTGTGGGAAAGGTGAGGTGTCATTCTCAGAAGCTAAGCAGGGTCAGGCCTGGTTAATCCTTGGATGGGAGACCGCTTGGGAATACTGGGTGCTGCAGGCTTCTACCATAGTCTTTCGAGACTGAAGGTTGCCAACCAACCGTTCTCAGCCCTCCCAGGAATTACGTGGGGCCTTGTGCCCCTGAGCTGCAGCCCCCGTCACCAATCCTTGAGTGACCTTTGGGGAGAAAGTTGGGGTACAAAATCAAATGATCTGTTTGCTGCCAGCCTATAGTTAAGGCTGCATTGTCAGAATGCTGGATAGAGGCAGGGTTATTCCCTCTTCCTCTGAGCTCCTCTGGTCTGTGGACTTGGTTAGGCCCACTGAATATCCCCACCTGGTCTTCAAAGCCTCTCCCCCTCCTTTTCCATTGGCCTGACATCTCCCTGCTACGGACGGTGGCTCCAGACGCAACCATTTGAGCAGTTTTCCTGGGGTCCCGCAGACACTTGCCCCTGCACAGTTTCTTGGGAAAACCAGTGGGTGGAATGGTGGCACCAGTGGACCTCCCGAACAGCAGATATATGGGCTTGCTCTTCTCCCAGCTAGCTGCCCAAGGGGATATGGATCCACCCATGCCTCCGTTGAATAATGCTACCCAATCTACGTAGGGATGGATCAGAGAAGGGCTTCAGTGCATCTTGCCACTTCCTGGTGTTTTCACATGCCCATCCCAGAGCTCTCCAAGATCTGAAATGTGCGCAGATGTCATTGTTTAAATCCCCTGGAGTGAAATCCTGTAGAAGACCAAGTTTTCAGCTCACACCTCTGTCTGTCCATAAATCCTGCAGCCAAGCGGGGGGCGCAGCTCTCCAAAGCAGATATCCTTGTGCAGATCACCACGAGCGAGAGCAGCCCAAGCCGGCCGAGTGAGACAGAGGGTGATGGCAAGGAGCCTATGGTGACGGGGAGCCAAGAACTGAAGGTGAGCTCAACTGGGAGTGTGGGAGACTCACAGTAGATCCACCCAAACTGAGGCTCTAAGTCAGTGTGGTCCAGCAAAGATGTGTACAGTAATGTACACTTTGAACCCCCAGAGATGTGTGGCCTTACTGGGTGATGCCAAAAGGTCCTTCTCTTTCCACAAGTGCCAACCAGATGAATCGACATGCTCAAAAGCAGGGTGTGATGGTGTGAGGGTGTTTATTCATTGATTTAAGACATGTATACCCTGCCTTCCCAGTGTTTTTAGAACATGAACATCATCTCTGGCATCTTTTCCTCAGCAGGTGGTACCTGCTGGCATCCTGCCTTTGAAACAGAAAAGTTCTGTTCTCCACTAATAGTTAGGATAGCAGATTTGTGGGCAGTGGGTCTAATGCTCTCTTAATGCTGCCTAACCTAGTGCCCACCACACCTGACGGCAAAGAGGCCTACCTGTGAACTTCTCCATAATTGGTCCATTCTTTTCATTCTTTCCTAAAGCAGCTATGGGAGGTGAACCTGGGGTTCCCTTGTTGTAGTCCAATGCTCTAACCATTGCACCACACTGTGAATCAGCCCTCCAAATAATTTGGTGGTACCTTAACCTTGCTTCATTGGCATTTCTGTCTTTGTCCCCCCCAGGATCCCACCAATGGCTCCTACAAGGTCCGCGCCCATGAGGAGCAATGTTTAGGAAGCAGCTTCTCTGAGTACACGCCAACCACCCGACCTTTGTTTGGGGCATCTTCTCTCTACCCTTCCGCTGGGCCGGTCCAGCCCAAGTTGTATGAGTATGCCCACCGGTACACCCTGGGTACACCAGGCTCTCGTGCAGCCTATGACCCACACGAGCGACTTTTCCCTCAGGAAAGCATGTACAGCGGGACGGCCTACCTCACAGCCCCCTACAGCCAGGCTTTCACCAGCTACATCAAGCCCAGCAGCTACGAGAAGGCCGAGAGCGGGTATGAGCAGTCGGACCAGGCCAGTAAGACCTCGCGCCGCTCCCGCTTCTCTTATACCTCCCTGTCCCAGCAGTCCGACTATGGGCGCCCTGCCCACCAACGCATGCAGACCCACGTATGACTCGTGCCTGACCCCTGCCAACCTCCGGTCGTCTTCAGAAGGGAGAGAACAGGGAGCGGACACTTCATGTGGCTAATGGACTCCAAAACAGCCAGATAGACTCGGTGCCGAAGACCTGGGCTGAGACATGCCATTCTCATCCTCCGGGGAAGATGGCTGCCAGGCTAGCTTAGCAACGCAGAGTTGCTGTCAAGATGGCCAATAGCCTGCTTGTAAGTCATCTTCATCTGTAGCCAGGTCCATCTCTCTTGGGGAGCGTGAGAGGAAACTGTTTTTAGCCACCTCCACGTCAGGACGTGAAAGTGGATTTTGGACAGCCAAAGGCACATCTCTGCTGAAACTGGAAACAAGTTTTCATGGCTTATTAAGAAGTCTTGGTCTAGGTCTGACTTCAAAATGGTGGACGTGGCTGGCTGCCAGGCCAAGAGCGCTAGTGGAAGCAGCCAGCAGCTCAGCACTTTCAAAATGGTGCTAGGACACGGAGTCGGCAATGGGACTACAGGACTCTCTTGCTCTTTGCTCACTGATAGACTTGCCCAGAAAGGAAAGACTCCAGACTCTGCTCCAGACGCATGATCTTGGGAAATCTCTAAGCATGGGTGCTAGGCTTTCCTGATACCCACAAACCCCTCTCTTGCCCCTTCCCCCTGCATCCCGTTTGTCTCTCCACTGCTCCCTCTCCAATTTCCTGATACCCACAAATCCCTCTATTGCCCCTCCCCACTGCATCCCGTTTGTCAAAATTTATCAATCAATCAATCAATCAAATCCTTTATTGCTTAACCATAGGTCATTATATTTGGAAAGAAAAATAAAATATATAAAATGTATATATACTTTAGTATAATAGTGCCATACAGTAAAACTCAGTTATTAACAAATTGAATAAAACACGATCTTATCTTTTTAGCCGCAAGGGCAAAATGTGCCACAGCAAAAGTAACATTTGATTGTAAATCCTCAAGTAGATAATAAACTAATTGTTCAGGGGAATAACCACACAGGGATTTTACTATTGATTCCAAAAAACGGCTTCTCGGATTCCCATATAAGGGGCAAATCAGTAAATAATGTAACACATCTTCAACTTGCCCACATCCATAAACACAAAGGCGCTTTGCTATAGGAATTTTTTTATATCTACCCTCTAAATATGCTGAAGGCATTTGTTGAAATCTCAGTTCAGTAAAAGCTCTTCTTAACTGTGGGTAAATCAGGGTCTCAAAATAAATGGACATCATATGCTGGATTTTAATATGGGGATACCAGCTCGAATATCGAGATTCCCATAAAGAAACTTTGTCTTGGTAAGTTTCCCAGTCATAAATCCATTCCCTGAGCTCTTTAGGACTCAGGCACAGAAACTTGTCATACTCCAGTTAAAATACTTTAACTTAAAAAAAAACCTGATTGGCCCATCCTCCAATAAGCATCTGTTCGTTCCAGCATTCTTTTGCTAGAGCTGACTCTTTCATAGCATTGATCCTTCTCCAAAATCTGAAGTAAGCAAGGTCCATTCTAATGGCTAAAGATGGCAGTCCTAGCTCTGCTCTAATATGAACCGCAGGAGTGCCTGGAGACAGCCCTAATATTTGTCTCAAAAATTTATTTTGTAAGACTTCTAACTTTCCCTTAACTGAGTCTCCCCACAACTCTGCCCCATATAACATATGAGGTAAGATCTTTGCTTCATAAACTTTAATCAGTGGGGGAATTAACTGTCTGCCTCTAGCATAAAAAAATTTTTTTAACAAACCCATCTGTCTGGCACTGGAGATTAAAATCATCTCAATATGTTGTTTCCAGGTCAGACTCTTTGAAAATTGTATGCCAAGATATTTAAATGAATTTACCTGTTCTATAACATGCCCGTCAAGCTTCCATTTATGAATGACAGAGCCCTTCCCAAAAATCATGATCTTAGTTTTAGAGTAATTTATTTTTAAATGCTCTTCCTTGCAAAGTTGACCAAATCTATACAACATCCTCTTAAGTCCAATTTGATTCTGAGATATCATAACTAAATCATCTGCATACAGCAGAATAGAAATCTTCCTATCTCCTATAGAAGGAGGAAAAAAAGATAGAGAGGACATTTGTGGGATCAAATTATTTACATAAAAGTTAAATAAAAAAGGAGCTAATATACAGCCCTGTTTAACCCCCCTATTGACCTGGATCTTTTTGGTCAAATAACCTAAATTGCCTAATTGCACTTGAAGTGTATTTTGGCTGTGTAATATCTCAATAAGCCACAATAGGCGTTTATCTATATTGGTCATGGATAATTTGGTCCACAGCCTCTCTCTATCAATTAAATCAAAAGCTGATGTAAAATCCACAAAGGCCAAATAAAGAGATCTTTTAGCATGCTTGGTGTATTTACATATAATATGATGTAATATAAATGCTTGATCAATAGTACTCCTGCCTTTTCTAAATCCAGCCTGTTCATGATGAATAATAGCCTGGGTGTTATCCCACTCTATAAGTTTATTCAATAAAAATCTGGCATATAATTTCACTGCCACATTGATTAAAATGATAGGCCTATAGTTTGAGGGTTCCTTAGGATCACCCTTTTTATATCTAGGTATCACTATGCTATTTAACCATTCGGAAGGCACTCTACCGGAGTGATTAATACACGTGAAAAGATTGGCAAAAATAGGGGACCACCAATGCAGGTCCATCTTAAAGATCTCCGCTGGTATCATATCATCACCTGGCGCCTTACCCGTCCTCATAATCTCAATCAATTGTACAGTTTCATTACATGAGACCGGAGGCCATTCAGAGCAGTTAGGTATATCTACTGATGGTAAGGGAAAGTCTATCTCACTCCCAAAGATATAACTAAAGTGAGAACTCCAGGTTACAGGTGAGATAGAATTTACAATTCCTCTGGTTTGATGTAAGAAACCTCTATTAATTAAACTCCAGAATTGAATTTGATTTTTTTCTTTCTTTGCAGCTTCCAGGGCCTTCCAATTTGCTACATAAAAGCCTTTCTTTTTATTTTGGAGAAGTCATTTATACGCGTTGCGAGTAGTCAAATAACATTCCATAGCTTCTTTATTGGCAGCGACTTTTGCATATCTCAGTGTTCTAGTTAACTGCTTTTTATGCATAATACATTCTTTATCATACCATGAATCATTGCCCTTCTTCGACTTCTTTTGAAAGGGAGCCGATACTACGGGTCTAAGAGCCATAATAATTTGCTGGTAAGTCCCACCTATATCAGAGTGGGACTGTATCACCTGCCTTCTTTTCTCTAGTAATTGTGCAGAGTACAATAAGGCTCTAGCACTTGTATCAATCTCCAATGACCATTTTAATCTTCTAACTCCTTGTTCCAAACCTTGCAATGTAGTATTCGTCAACACCCTTGTATGAATTGAATTACAGTTAAAGGACATCATAAGTGGAAGATGATCACTGTCCGCTCTATCTCCTATTGCCATACAGTTTATCCATCCAAACAGAACATTTGAACAAAAAATATAGTCTATTACACTTGCCCCTTTCTCCGTAAGGAATGTATAGTATCCTTTGGAGCTATCCAGATTGGAACCATTTAAACAAATGAGCTGGAATTGGAATATTAACTTCATTAGAGAGCGACCATAATTATTGATCATTTTATCACAAGACACTCTAAATGGACAATGACTCACTTCTGACTCAATACCAAAAGCCAACTCCATTTTGAGACTGTCACCGATTCTGGCGTTGAAATCCCCACAGATCATAAAGGGGATATTAGGATATTCAACAGTTAATGTGTCAAGTAAACCCCCAAAAGGATCCCAAATGACAATTGCTGAGTTCACAATTCTCATTGTGGGGAATATATACATTTATACAAATCCAAGAACTCCTTCTGCATCCCTTAATCAGTATAACTTGCCAATAATTAGAAGACAAACAAGTGAGTTCTGTGCCTTCCAGGCCTGTGGTAGCTGCAATAAAAAGGGCCAAACCTCCACTCCCTCTTCTTTGAAAAGAAACTTTGACCGCAGGCATATGCCATACATTACAACCCTGCAAAAAAGGGCTTTCAGAATCTGTAAGCCATGTTTCTTGGAGACATATAATTTCAAAGGATAACAGATACTGAGTAATATCTGGGTCAATTAACTTATTTTGCCAACCAGCAATGTTCCAGGATAAAAGATTTATAGACTGAGTATGAGGCCTTCAACATTCTGGTCAATCCCTATCATAAAATGGGGCGCGCTGAACCGTTTGATAGTTATACTAACCCAAGGGTTTAAAATTCTCAGGCAATGGTTCCTCAATTCTGCATGATTTACTTTTGCAGAATAACTTATCCGAGACCTGTTTAAGGGCTATATTATTCGGAAAGGTCACAAAGGAGGGACAAGGCTCCGGTCCCCTAATTCGTCTGATTAAGTCCTTAGCTGTCCCGCTATGTTTTCCAAAGTCATTTCTGGACTTAAACTGGGAAGTTGATTTATTTTTCCCTTGCCATGAGGCATATTTAGCTACAAACCTTCCCTTTTTTTCCCTTCTAGGGGGCTGAAAATTTCTATCAAATTTATCATTCAGACCCCATTTAAAAGATATTTGCATAAACTCAAATTTATAGAGTAGTCCCCAGAAATGGTGTGCATGTTCCAGATTGCTAAAAATTAACAGAATTCTTCCCCATTTTATATCAGGATTATTTGGATATCGACAAATACAAAAAAAAAAAAAAGACTCTTTTGCATTCCAATCCTCACCCAGGATCTTCTTTATGGTCTGTTCAACTTCTCTGGCAGACCTCCATGTATTAGTTGGACGACCCAGGGGCCAATTATTTATAGTAATGTAATAACCATTAGAATTTGGATCAGCCTCCAAGGTAGAGGAATATTCCATTGCTCTACAAGGAAGGATCAAACCTTTAGAATAAAGTTGAGAAGATGGTGCAGGAATGCTATCTGTAGCAGAAGCAATGGGACTAATATTATTTTCTTCATCATACCAATCATCGATAACTATGAGGTCATATTAGAAAAGGTCAAATTTGATCTTAATTCTTCTATACTTGTGTCCTGATTATACTTGAGTCCAACCTGACAAGGTTGGAAATCAAAGGAAGGTTGCAAATTATCTTGTGCGTCATTCAGCTGACAATCATGACTTCTTGGGATCATAACTTGTTTCTCCATTCGGCTAGATCTTTCATTGACATCTCTAACTCCAATTGTTGTTACATCCACTGTCTGCTGATCTCCAATGGGTTTAAGAGGATCAATAGTTGGAGCTGCTCTTAAAATTCCATCACTTATTAAATTTACATTGAGTTGTAATAAAGCTTTCATTCCCATAATTTCTTGATGCATCATACTTAACTTCTCAAATATTGCCTTAGTCGTTATAGCCATATGGAAACATCGATCACGCATCTGAGAGCAGAAAAAACTAGAGTGTCCATCATTAGCACCAGTAAGATTATGGGAAAAAACTTCGTCCGGAGTATCTTGTATAGTCATTTTGGGGTCTTCTGAAATATTATAAGATCCCACAACAGGCCACGTAAGCTTCTGAAATAAATTAGGATCCAAAGACCAATTTCCAATATCAAGTGAAATATCAAGTGAAGTATCAAGCCCCTCATTTACTAAGTCCATGTCATAGTTTTCCCTCCCACATAGGGTTTGTACAAACAGGCTATTATCTGCAGGGTCACTATGCACATTCCTAACTGGAGAAGCGGCTGTATCGACATTTAGAGTTTCATTTAAAAAAGACTTTTCATGAGTAGAACCTACTTTAGAAGAAACACAAAAATCATCCATTAGCCTTTGAATACACTTGGACTTATTCCCTAGTGTGGGAGAACGAGCACTCTGTGCCCTAGTAACCACCATCTTGAAAGCTGGAATTAAAGCACTTGTGTAAATAAAACGGAAACTGTAAAAACAGAACCGGCTACTCTTGTTTGGAGAGCTGTTTTCCTTTCACTTCAAGTTAATTTTAAACATACAATTCTACATTCCAGCAAAATCAGTTTTTATACGTAGCAATGTTGTTAAAAGCTACTAGCAACGGCTTTCCCTTCAAGATGGCTGCTGTAGCAAATCTTTATCTTGTTTGACAAATTAGGGCTGATAGTGTCTAATTAAATGAAATTGAGGTGCATTCCAAAGAGCCGACGCTCCGCCAAAATATAAAAAATCTTTTCTTATCAAATCCTAGGACAGAAGGCACTAAAAACTTGAAAAATAACCTTGTGGAGACGGAGCTCTCCCAAAGGCAGCTACTTCCTCCAGCCACCTGGTCCCCCTACCAACCCGTTTGTCTCACCACTGCTCCCTCTTCAATTTCCTGATACCCACAAACCCCACTCTTTCTTCTCCACTCTCTTACCCCTCCACTTCCCCTCTCTTCCCCTCTCTTCCCCCTCCACTGGAGAGGATACTCCAACTTCGCCATATGGTGTCAGCACAACACGGGAAGCAGCAGTTACCAGTTATAAGTCTTCCCTTGATTGCCGTAGAGCGTGACGCCAGGGGCTGTTTCCGACGGTGGGAGAGATAATTGCATCTAGCTGGGCAGTCCCCAGCCAGTAAGGTGTTGCCTCGCCACGGTCCGTTAACCTCACGGGGTGCGTGGGGTTTAGGGTGAAAACCGACAAGCGGATCGACAACTCTGCACCATGCAACAGAAAACAGAAAACTCCTGCCCTAAAGCTGGGCACCTGGAATGTAAGGACAATGACACCTGGCTTCTCTGATGACCTGCAAGTAATAGATGATGCACACAAAATAGCTGTCATCGACATGGAGCTGAGCAGACTGCAGATGGACATCGTCGCCCTTCAAGAGACGAGGCTGCCAGATTCCGGATCTGTCAAGGAGAGAAGTTTCTCATTTTTCTGGCAGGGAAAGCCACCAAACAAAACCAGGGAACATGGTGTTGGCTTTGCGCTCAGAAATGCCCTGCTGAAATCCATCATCCCACCTACTGTGGGAAGTGAAAGAATTTTGTCCCTGCAGCTCCAGTTATCAGCAGGACCTGTCACTCTCACCGACTGTTGTCTCCAGCAGAAGCCAAAGACAAATTCTATGTTGATCTGGCCACCACTATCAAGAAGATCCCCGTAAAAGAGCCATTGTTCATCCACGGCTATTTCAATGCTAGCGTTGGTGCTGATAACAGTTCGTGGCCCACTTGCTTAGGTCAGTTCAGCACTGGGAAGATGAACAAAAATGGCCAACGCCTGCTAGAGTTTTGCTGTCATCACAGTCTCTGTGTCAGCAACACGTTCTTCAACACGAAGCCCCAACATGGAGTCTCTTGGAGACACCCAAGATCAAAGCACTGGCACCAGCTCGACCTGATTCTCACCAGACGCTCCAGCCTTCCCAGCATCAAGATCACACGCAGCTATCAGGGTGCTGCCTGCGACACCAACCACTCCCTGGTGTGCAGCAGAGTGAAACTGCAAACAAAGTGACTGTACCACACGAAAAAGGAAGGAAGACCTTGCATTGATTCCAGCAAGACCCAGGATCAGAGAAAAGTGGAGGAATTTGCACGAGCGCTTGAGGAATCTCTTCCAGGCCCGGTCGATGCAAACGCATCCAACAGATGGGAACATTTCAAGAATGCCATTTACAACAACGCCTTGTCCATATTTGGCAAGAAGACCAACAAGACGGCAGACTGGTTTGAAGCCCACTCTGAGGAGTGGACACCAGTCATTGAGGAAAAGAGGAGAGCTCAAGCAGCATACAAGGCCTGTCCCAGTGAGCACAACCTGCAGGTCCTCCGAGTTGCTCGCAGCAAAGTCCAGCAGATTGCCAGGAGATGTGCTAACGACTACTGGCTCCAGCTCTGCTCCCAGATACAGATAGCAGCTGACACGGGCAACATCAAGGGGATGTATGACAGTATCAAGCAGGCCCTGGGTCCAATGCAGAAGAAAATTGCCCCTCTGAAGTCTGCTACAGGCGAGGTCATCCAAGATCGGACGCAGCAGATGGAACGCTGGGTGCAGCACTACTCTGAGCTATATTCCAGAGAAAATGGAGTCACCGAAGAAGCAGTGAACAACATTGAGTGCCTGCCTGTGCTGGAGGAGCTTGACAGTGAACCAACCCTAGAAGAACTTCACGTGGCCCTGGACTCCCTTGCCTTTGGCAAGGCACCTGGAAAAGACAGCATCCCTGCTGAAGTCCTCAAGTGCTGCAAAGAGATCATCGTCACTGAGCTGCATGAAATCCTCTGTCTCTGCTGGAGAGAAGGTGGAGTACCTCAAGACATGAGGGATGCAAACATCATCACACTGTACAAGAACAAAGGCGACAGGGGTGACTGCAACAACTACCGTGGCATCTCTCTCCTTAGCATTGTAGGAAAGCTGTTTGCCCGAGTTGCACTAAAGAGGCTCCAGGTACTTGCAGAGAGCGTCTATCCAGAATCACAGTGTGGATTCCGAGCCAACAGGTCCACCACTGATATGGTATTCTCCCTTAGACAACTGCTGGAGAAATGCAGGGAACAATGACAGCCACTCTTTATAGCCTTCTGAGATCTCACGAAGGTCTTCGACCTGGTCAGCAGGGATGGCCGCTTCAAGATTCTCCCCAAGATTGGATGTCCACCCAGGCTCCTCAGCATCATCAGATCCTTCCACAAGGACGTGAAGGGCACTGTTGTCTTCGATGGCTCCTCATCAGACCCCTTTGACATCCGAAGCAGCGTGAAGCAGGGCTGTGTTCTTGCACCAACCTTGTTTGGGATTTTCTTCGCTGTTTTACTGAAGCATGCCTTTGGAACTTCAACAGAAGGCATCTATCTCTGGATAAGATCAGATGGAAAGCTCTTCAACCTCTCCAGGCTGAGAGCAAAGTCCAAAGTCCAGCTGAAATGTCTGCGTGACTTCCTCTTTGCCAACGATGCAGCTGTCACTACCCACTCTGCCAAAGATCTCCAGCAGCTCATGCATCGTTTTAGCAAGGCCTGCCAAGATTTTGGACTGACAATCAGCCTGAAGAAAACACAGGCCATGGTTCAGGATGTGGACTCACCTCCCTGCATTACAATCTCTGCGCATGAACTGGAGGTTGTCCATGACTTTGTGTACCTTGGCTCAACGATCTCCGACACTCTTTCTCTTGATACCGAGCTAAACAAAGGCATCGGTAAAGCAGCTACCACGTTTTCCAGACTCACAAAGAGAGTCTGGTCCAACAAAAAGCTGACGGAACATACCAAGATCCAGGTCTACAGAGCTTGCATCCTGAGTACACTTCTGTACTGCAGCAAGTCATGGACTCTTCACTCACAACAGGAGAGGAAACTGAACGCTTTCCACATGTGCTGCCTTCGACGCTTTCTCGGCATCACCTGGCAGGACAAAGTTGAAACAACACAGTCCTGGAACGTGCTGGAATCCCTAGCATGTATGCACTGCTGAAACAGAGACGCCTGCGTTGGCTCGGTCATGTCGTGAGAATGGATAATGGCCGGATCCCAAAGGATCTCCTCTATGGTGAACTCGTGCAAGGAAAGCACCCTACAGGTAGACCACAGCTGCGATATAAGGACATCTGCAAGAGGGATCTGAAGGCCTTAGGAGTGGACCTCAACAAGTGGGAAACCCTGGCCTCTGAGCGGCCCGCTTGGAGGCAGGCTGTGCAGCATGGCTTTTCCCAGTTTGAAGAGACACTTGGCCAACAGTCTGAGGCTAAGAGGCAAAGAAGGAAGGCTCATAGCCAGGGAAACAGACCAGGGACAGACTGCACTTGCTCTCGGTGTGGAAGGGATTGTCACTCCCGAATCGGCCTTTTCAGCCACACTAGACGCTGTTCCAGAACCACCATTCAGAGCACCATACCAGAATCTTTCGAGACTGAAGGTTGCCAACAGTGGAGAGGCACTTGCACTGAGCCAAGTGGACCAGGAGGTGGCGATAGTGTTCAACATTTTTCTGCCATTGAAGCTATGAAAGATTTGGGGGATTTAATTTTTGTATACGAAAAATAAGTTATTCCTTGTTGTTACTTTTGCCTTACCAGCCGTGGATGTTTTATTTTTTGTTTGTTTGTTTCAGTTTTCCAGAGTCACTAGGGGAAAGGGGTTGTTTGTATTTTTCTTTTTTTTTTTTAAAGAATGGGATTCCACATTGGCATTCTATGATCATGCCTGTTTTGAGTCTGCATTTTTATATACAGAGGGGAGATTGCAAATGTATTGTCTACTGCAGAACTCAAAAATATTTATATTTAATTTAAAAAGTAGGAATGGAGTGACGATCCTTTATTATTTCTGGGATGTGTACTGGAAAACCCAGAGTCTGGAATAGAAGGAGAGAGAAAGGGAAGCACACACTAAGTTTCCTGGGTGACCTTGGGCCAATTGGTCACTCACTCTCAGCCTCACCTACCTCACAGGGTTGGTGTGAGGACCAAAGCTGGGGAGGAAACATGTTCATCACCCTGAGTTCCTTGGAGGAAGGGCAGTAGAAAAATGTGAAATTTGAAAGTGCACAGGTATGCCCAGAAAAGCTCGATCCCCTGTGCCATCTGAATTTTTTTATTTCTCACCTATGCAAACTAGTTTGACTCCAGTTATTAAAAATGCAGGGTTCCTATCTGCAGATATATCTACCCACCACTCCGGCATAGCTTCTCTATAGCTTATTGAAGCCAGCTACCCAAGACGTTCATATGTTGGGTAGTATGAATGCCATATTGTAACATAAGCATCTGCACTCCTAGCAATTGACATTTTGAACATAAGAATCTAAGAACAGCCCCACTGGATCAGGCCATAGGCCCATCTAGTCCAGCTTCCTGTATCTCACAGCGGCTCACCAAATGCCCCAGGGAGCACACCAAATAACAAGAGTCCTCATCCTGGTGCCCTCCCTTGCATCTGGCATTCTGTCATAACCCATTTCTAAAATCAGGAGGTTGCGCATACACATCATGGCTTGTACCCCGTAATGGATTTTTCCTCCAGAAACTTATCCAATCCCCTTTTAAAGGTGTCTAGGCTAGACGCCAGCACCACATCCTGTGGCAAGGAGTTCCACAGACCGACCACACGCTGAGTTAAAGAAATATTTTCTTTTGTCTGTCCTAACCCGCCCAACACTCAATTTTAGTGGATGTCCCCTGGTTCTCGTGTTATGTGAGAGTGTTAAGAGCATCTCCCTATCCATAATTTTGTATGTCTCAATCATGTCCCCCCTCAGGCGTCTGTTTTCTAGGCTGAAGAGGCCCAAACGCCGTAGCCTTTCCTCATAAGGAAGGTGCCCCAGCCCCGTAATCATCTTAGTCGCTCTCTTTTGCACCTTTTCCATTTCCACTATGTCTTTTTTGAGATGCGGCTATCAGAACTGGACACAATACTCCAGGTGTGGCCTTACCATAGATTTGTACAACGGCATTATAATATTAGCCGTTTTGTTCTCAATACCCTTCCTAATGATCCCAAGCATAGAATTGGCCTTCTTCACTGCCGCCGCACATTGGGTCGACACTTTCATCGACCTGTCCACCACCACCCCAAATTATGCAAGTTCTCATTTTTCTCCCAAATTTATTCTGAAATTTCTATTGCAGTAACCAAATTTACCATTGAGAAACGAGCTCAAGCTGAAGCTCCACCCCACGTACCGGCAATCTTCAGCCACACCTCTGACTTTGACAAGCCACATCCCTAGCTTTGGCAGGGATTTCCCATGTGGTTTTGACTATGAAACTGTAAGGGCTAGCACATCACATCGCCTTTGAAAACTGACCACTTTACACACTAAGGCCTTGCTAGGCTAGGACGTTGCTTTTTTGCTATTCCCATTACTGAAAACCTTTCATTGCAGCCATAAGAACTAGAACCCTGTTTATTTTTTTTTTAATTGAAAGCTGAGATGCGCAGGAATTTGACTGTGGCTCCTTGCCTTATTTTGCCTGCCTGTGGCATATAGGCATGAACACGGCCCTGGTGGTACAGATCAGAAGACAGAGCTCCCAGTGAAATTCTGGGTTCGCCTCTAATGATAGAAGCACATGACCCCTTTCCTCCTTTTGGACCCTCTCTGGCCACAGGATATAGCTGTGTGCAAACCACCATTCCACCCACATATCCCTGTTGTAGTCTAGGCTCCAGATTCCCCATGAGAAGCATTCCACAGCTTTTTCCCAAAGTGTCTTCTGAAAACAGATGGGTTGGTGTCACGCCGCCTTTGCAAAAAGAGACTTGGAAATCTCAGGATACGCCTGCTTCTCTTTAGTGTGGGCAGCCCCTCCCCCTTGATAACATTGAAATGATTTCGCTCCCACCCATTCTTTTTTTCCCCACATGCCCAAAATATTCAGTGTCATCACTGTGACAAGTAAGCCTAGTGCCTGAAATGTCTGCATTGGAAGTCAAAAACTGATGCCTGCCACGCTATGACTTTCCTGCAACACAAAATCAAAAGGAGGACATATATGTGGGTTCGGCTGTGCCCGTCAACCTGGAACATTTATACATAAGAAATGTGTTTTTCCAGCTGTAGGAGTCACTTGAGGTGCCCTGAGTGTGACACCTGGGGCGGCCTGTACTCCCCTTCCCCCCACACACACACAAACACTTGTACTGTGACACTACTGGTGGTTGCTCTGGAATGTGCGCCTGGGAACGAGTCCTGAGTTCACACAGCCCCTTACTGCAGCGGTGATTGTGCAGGTTGACCAATGGATCAGAAAACAGGGGCTTGGGCTTCTCTTGTGCCGTTTATCATCAGGTTAAGGCACAGAAAACAGCAGATAAAAATATTCACTGCACTGGCAAGCATTGTCACTTGTGCATTGAACACAGAAAGCTGTCTAATACACACAGGGCCCAATCCAATCTAACAATGCAGCACCACTGCAGCCATGCCAAGGAGATGTGCGCTGCATCCTGGGGTGGGGGGGCAGTCATTGAGGTCTCCTCAAGGGAAGGGAACATTTGTGCAGTGCTTCATTGTGGCTGCATCAGCACCGGAAAGTTGGAGAGCATCAGTGGCGTCACTAGGGTTTGCGTCACCCCATATGGGAGGCCACAAGTAGACCACAGCTGTGATACAAGGACATCTGCAAGAGGGATCTGAAAGCCTTAGGAATGGACCTCAACAAGTGGGAAAACCTGGCCTCTAAGCGGCCCGCTTGGAGGCAGGCTGTGCAGCATGGCCTTTCCCAGTTTGAAGAGACACTTGGCCAACAGTCTGAGGCAAAGAGGCAAAGAAGGAAGGCCCATAGCCAGGGAGACAGACCAGGGACAGACTGCACTTGCTCCCGGTGTGGAAGGGATTGTCACTCCCGGATTGGCCTTTTCAGCCACACTAGACGCTGTGCCAGCACCACCGTTCAGAGCGCGATACCAGAGTCTTTCGAGACTGAAGGTTGCCAATATATATATGGGAGGCCAGCACGTCACCCCATGATGGACCTCCTCCCATTCAGTGGCCCAGGCAATGCCTTGGGCAGGGGGTGTGGTGGTGTACCCAGGGCCTCTGAGAGGAATTTTATCAGGGGGTACAAAGTTTCTTTTGGGCCCCTTTGCAAAGGGGGGCGAGTGAAACAGCGCGGTGGAGGGTGGTGATAGGCAAGCAGAATAGGGATAGGGAGGGGAGAAACAGGGTACAAGGAAGGTAGAGACAGCTGGAAAAGTCTTTGACGCCCAGGTCTACCAACCCATGTGGCATCAGTAGTGTCCCCAGCAGACAGCAAGTCTGAGTAAATAGGAAAACGTAAGATCCCAGGCAATTTCACCCCCCTCCCCCCGTGCATGTCACCCTAGCATGTGGGCTGCACCAAGTGATGCGCACAGGGGGATGACACATTACTGGCCAAAATTTGGGGCCCTAAGGCTGCAATCCTATAACACTTTCCTAGGAGTAAGCCTCATTGAACTTACAATGGGACTTACTAGTAGACATACATCAGATGGTACAGAAAGGGCCCAATCCTAACCAGTTTTCCAGCACCGATGAGGCCACAATACAGCCCCAAAGAAAGCGAAGACATGTTCCTTTACCTCGAGGAGGCCTCAGTGACTGTCCCCCCACCGCAGGATGCAGTGCATGCCCCATTGGCATGACTGCATCAGTGCTGGAATGTTGGATTGGATGGGACTCTAAGTCTGCAAGTTACATGCTGGCTCTGTTCCGGAGGTTCCCTGCTTTTCTACAGAGGTCCCAGGTTCAATCTGTGGTATGTCCATGTATGGTGGGGAAAAAATGCCACCCTGAAACCCTGGGGCAGCTTTCAAAAGACACAGAATTTCTTCTGGGGGAGGAACCAACTGGCACTCTTCAATTTCCTCTCTCTCCATTCCTCTCTGCTCCATTAATGAGGCCTAGATTGTGCGACACCCTTTGGCACAAACGTAACACGGAGAGTGACATGCAGCATTTATTATCTGGAAAAACCCTCCCCCTCCCCCGAGGGCTTCTTCCACAGCAGCTGGCAGACGGTGACTTCATTTGGCCTACCGAAGCGCATCATGCTACACTGTCAGCACCAGTAGTAGCGGATCAAGCGACTGGTCCCTCCTTGGAAGGTCTTCAGCCACCTCTGAATGAGGGCAGTGGTTCTCATTGGCTCTCGGAAGTCCTATCTCATTTAGGCTGCAATCCTATTCACACTTACCTGGGAATAAGCCCTATTGACTATAATGGGACTTACTTCTGAGTAATACATAGGGTTGGGCTCTCAAAAGTCTTTGTGGAGAGGCAGTGGTGTAGTTAAGGTATTTGGCATCTGGAGGCACAAAAATTTTAACAGCCCCCCATAGTAACGGAGCTAAGGGGAGTAAGGGGGTACATTAGTCCAGGTACCACACCTTGACGGGGTGTCTTAGAGCAGTGGTTCTCAATCGTTTTTGCACCCACTTTTTAGAATGATAATCTGTCAGGGTCCACCAGAAGTGATGTCATTAATCCGGAAGTGATGTCATGGCCAAAAGTGACATCATCCAGGAGGAAAATTTATGACACCTCCATATGACAGAATCAAATCAATTAAGTAAATTAAAAGCTGACGGGAAGTATAAGCTTAAAAATTTATTTAAAATAAAGAAGAACCCTCCAAACTCTCCCAAGCAGTTGCTGATCTCTTGTTTTTTTTTTAAAGTCCCCAAACATCCCAAAGGATGCAATCCTATCCACACTTAACCTGGGAGTTAAGCCCCACTGACTACCATTGTTAAAAATATATACATAGCAGCCCATGAAAAGTACAGATCTGTAACATTTCCCCAAATGCAGTCACATACCATGGCAGCAACAAGTCTAATATATTACATTGAAATGAATGGGAACCCACCTGAAATTGACTTGTAACCCACCTAGTGGGTCCCAGTCCACAGTTTGAGAAACACTGTAGAGCACTTCTGGTTTTCACCAAAAATCATAAGTGGTTTTCGGAGGCCTATAACACACCATCCTCGAGGCATGGAACCCAGGGCAATGGACCCACCTGCCCCCTCTTACCTAGGCCACTGTGGGGATGGGAGATGTGTGTGATCACCCAGCACAAAACTAGCATGAGACACCATGTCTCATACACATTTTATTGTACTGTGATCTCATATGAGGGATACAGTCAGCCAGTCTTGTGGAATCAATGGAAAAAGCACATGGCGATCTCACTCGGTGATCCCCCTCAGTGATCTCACACGCCACCTGGGGCTGCAGGTTTGGGAAGCAGGGAAGCAATTGGTAACTTTGCCAGCAGCAAAAAAAAAGTTAGGGGTGTCAAGATTTGGAGCCTGCCTTGTCAGCCACATGCAGTTTGAGCTGTAGGGAGGACATCGGAGATGACAAGTTGGCAAGACGAGACGGAGTAGGAAAGGATAGGATGGAAGAGACACCAGCCTAAAACCGCAAATCAAACTCCACAGATACACACTCCCCACTGGCAAGCTGTATAGTATCCTACAATCAGGTGAACACCAAGTCAGAGGCGGGGGAAGGGCAACATTTCAAAGGTACCCACAATGAAGTCCAAAGTGACTGTAGGCATAACCCCAAGCAGAACTGAGAGCCAGGGTGATGTCGTGGTTCGGGCTGAGACTTGGAAGATCCAGGTTCAAATCCCCGTTTGGCCATGAAGCTTCCCGGGTGACCTTGGGCTGATCACGCTCTCTCTCAGCCTCACCTACTCACAGGGTTGCTGTGAGGACAAAAGGAAGAGAGGGACTATATAACTCACCCTGAGCTTCTTGGAGAAGAATAGAATGGGAAAAGTAAATAAATGCCCTTCTGCCGGGGTCAGGAGAGATGACTGCAGGTGTAGGAGGCCATCAGCAAATTGCCCACCATGGCCCCCCTCTCTGAGAGAGTTTGGAGATCACTCACTAGTCTTTGCTGTAGGCCCCTGACTACTGCCCAGTGACGATGCCCTCTTAGCTCCAGCCTCAGTGAGAAGAATAGACCATTCCATCTTCACAGCCATGCTCGGCGGGGAAGCAACCACACTTCTCATCATTGAGGCTCTGTACTTTTCCCACATCCAGGTTGACGGCAGGGCCTGCAGTACGAAATGCTACTCGGGGTCGGTCCATCCCTGAGGTCGACTGAAGAGGTTGCCTCAGGCTGCAGGTGGGGGACACTCCTGTAGCCTGTGTGCCCATTGCTGTTGTCGATCCCCACTCCTTGGATTCATAAAGATGGGTACAGAGCAGAAGAGGAAGTATGGACACTCTAGCCCAACACTCTCTCTCCTCCGCACTTCCTCTTCCTGTCTGAGAGTGAAGGGATAGGCATAAAGGCAGCATCTGGTACACCAGAGCTTCTTGGGCTAGCCTTGATATCAGTCCCCTCCCTGCTACTCTCTTGTACCCAATCTGCACATCTGCCAGCAATGCTCAAATTACAAGGAGGCCAGAGGGGGCCTGACCTCTGAGCTGCAGTTTTTAGAAGGCTTCTGGGATTATTTGGCTAAAATTGACAGGAAGGAACTAAGAAGACTTGTGGATATTGCTGGCACTCGTCTCTAACCCCCCCCTTCCAGCCCCGTCCTGGAAACTCAATACCTATTTGCACATTATGCTCTACAGACATGCACATGGGTTTTCTTGTTATTTTGCGCCATCACCTGTGCATGTGTGATGAGCTCACTTTAAAAGTGAACTAGGATATCGGAGCCCTTGAACATAGGGTACAGACTGGCCGTGAATGGGCATCCTGGATCACTTTGGGTGCCACATTTCCGAGTGGTCCTGCTTTTAAAGATGTGCACCAAGTCGTGGGGGGGGTGGTACTGGTGGAGCAGACTGGTTCCTCCACCCATCCTGCTCAATGGGAGTGATAAGGGCTTGCTAACGAGGCACCTTTTCAAGCAGGGGAGAGCAACTATACCTCTGCACCCCAGCATGGCATCTTTTCTGGTGGCTTTTCTTGGTGTCTCTTCTGTATTTTTTTATTTTTTTTAAGATTGTAAGCCCTTTGCGGCAGGGACCAAAGATTGATTGATTTCACTATGTAAACCGCTTTGAGAACTGTTCCTGTTGAAAAGCGGTATATAAATACCGTACTGACAACAACAAAGAAGAAGAAGAAACTGCTCACTTCATAAAATCCCCACTTCATAAAGTCCCAAGAGGCACCTGAGAGGGAACACGACGGAGATGTACAAAATTATGCAGGGGATGGACAGAATGGATAGAGAGACGCTCCTTTCCCTCACACACAACATCAGAACCAGGGGACATTCACTAAAGCTGAGTGTTGAGAGAGTTAGGACAGACAAAAGAAATACTTCTGTTCCCAGCATGAAATTCGTGTGTGGAACTCCTTGCCACTGGACGCGGTGATGGCATCTGACCTCAATGTCTTCGAGAGGGGATTGGACAGATTTCTGGAGGAAAACTCCATCACAGTTTACAAGCCAGGATGGGTATGTGCAACCTCCTGGTTTTATAGGTAGGCCGCCTCAGAATGCCAGGTGCAAGAGAGTGGCACCAGGATGCAGGTCTCTTGTTGTCTGGTGTGCTCCCCGAGGCATATTTTGGGCCTCCATGAGATCCAGGAAGACTAGATGGGCCTTTGGCCTGATCCAGCAGGGCTCTTCTTATAAGAGGGTGTGTGAGGAGTGCCTCTGAGCATGGTCAGAAAAGAGGGTGTGTGAAGAGTACCTCTGAGCATGGACAGAAAAGAGGGTGTGTGTGAAGAGTGCCTCTGAACATGGACAGAAAAGGGGGTGTGAAGAGTGCCTCTGAGCATGGACAGAGAGACGGACCCCGAAGCCTTCCCAAGTGGATGGGAAGAGGGGCTGGAGGGGCAGCCGGCGAAGGTGCTGGGGCGCCCCCCACCCGCCGCACCAGCCTCCGCCCGCCCGCCCGCCGCTCCGGCCGGGCTCCTCCCTGTGGTGGCTGCGGGCAGAGCGGAGGGCGGAGCGAGGCGGGCGGGCGGGCTGGTGGCGGCGGGCAGCGGCTCCCGTCAAAGCGCTCGCTCGGAGCCGGTGCCGCAGCCGCGTCCCTCCGACGGTGCGATCGCGCCCGCGGCCCCTTCCTCCCCCACCCCCGCGGCCAGCAGCGGAGCGGAGCGGGCGAGCCGTGGCCATGGCGCGAGGCTGCCTCTCTTGCTCCTCTGGCGCCCGGACCCAGGCGAGCCTTCCCTTCGCGGAGGAGGGGGTCGCCTGCAACAGCCTCTGCGGAGCCCGGCTGGGGAGGGGCTGCCGGGGGACCTGCTTCTCACCCTCCGCCCACCCCTAGTGTGGAGAAGGGGAGGGGGCGTCCTGCAGCCCCGCCAGGCAAGGTGGAGAGAGCGAGCCCACCTCCCCACCCGCCCACCTCCTCGGGCAGCCATCTATTATTATTATTATTATTATTATTATTATTATTATTATTATTAACAGTATTTATATACCGCTTTTCAACTAAAAGTTTGCAAAGCGGTTTACAGAGAAAAATCAAAGAACTAAATGGCTCCCTGTCCCAAAAGGGCTCACCGTCTAAAAGATGCAAAGGAATCCCAGCAGACAGCCACTAGAACAGGCACTGCTGGGGGGAGGTGGGCCAGTTACTCTCCTCCTGCTAAAAAAGGAGCACCCACTTGAAAAGTGCCTCTTACCCAATTAGCAGGATCTTCAGCATCCTCCCATCCTGCAGCCAAGTCTGGAGAGTAGCAGGCATCTTTTAATTTTTTTGCAGCGCTGTAAGGCTGCCATCCTAGCCACACTTTCCTGGGAGTAAGCCCATTGACTCTAATGGGACTGACTTCTGAGTAGACATGCCTAGGATTGGGCTGTAAGGCTGGCAGAGGCAGGCACGGATCTGCTCTGCTGGGCGGTGGGGCAGCTCCAAGGTGATGCGAGAGGGGGGGTCTCCTCTGGACCCCAGACGTTGCCAGCTGTAGTTCTGCAGGGGCCAAGATGCCCCATGCTCTCTGAGCAGACTGGCCTGTGTCCATGCATCAGCTCACTTCTAGTCCCAAGGGAGTCTGGTACTTATTGCATCTGTAGAGTGGTGAGGGCCTCCAGGGCAGATGTCTTTGGAAAAACAGATTTAGATTGCTTCAGATAGGCCTTTGGATGAGCATTCGTCATGAGAAGCTTGATGGAGCCTCCCTGTTTAGAGGCAGTGTACCTCAGTGGCAGAAGCCAGGCACAAACAACAGAGCATGTCAATTACATCATGCGCTCCAAAGCACAGCTGGCTATGGTCAGAGAGAGAGAGAGAAAGAGAATGCTGCACTAGAGGGCCCCTTGGTCTGATCCAGCAAAACCCATGCTCTGTTCTTATTAGAGGGGAAGGAAACCAGATGGGTCTCTTGCCTTTTTCCCCCTATCCTGGGAGAATCAGGGGAGATTAACAGGCAGGATCAGCAGGGGCTTTGCCTAACCCCATAGACATCAGGTTCATAAAGTGCACAGAGTATATGTTGAAGAGGTTCCCCTGGAACCGAACCCCATGTGTCCCATAGGCTCAATGATTCAGTATCTGCTAACACGGTATCCACTCGATTTTCCAGGAACCTACCCTAGAGGATAACAAGAACTGACTGTATATATTTAAATGAGCCACCTCTTTTGTTTTAGATGAGGAGCCGCTGGTGCCTACAGCTGGCTCTCTTCAATCAGCCGGGCATGAGAAAGCCAGAAGCCCTCCCCAAAATTTTGAATGTGTTAGAAAGCAGCTTGTCCTCTATCACAGGGGAGGAAGAAACCGCCTGCATCCAAGTGTTGTCTGCAACCTACTCTGCTCTTGTTGACCATGTGAGTGTTTTAGATGGTCATGTCAGACACGAGCCTTCTCTGTGGGCACGCGCGTGCGCTGAGCCAGGCAGCCTGGAGGGGGCGCTGAAGCCGCTGCCTCCTCTCCCTTCACTCCTTTGCCCCTCCCTGTCTTCCCCTTCCCTCCCTGTTTGCTTCCCTCCCTGTCTTTCCCTTCCCTTCCCCAACTGTCCAGCAGGCTCAGCCAATCAGCATCCAGCAGACTCCTGGCTTTTTCGGTTAGAATGGCTCAGGGCCCTTCACTGGCTGCAGACCAGCCAATCCGGAGCTGCTCTCCTCCTCAGCCATTTGAGCCTTTGCAGCCCGCCTTTCCAACTGCCCACTCAGCGCCAGGAGAGGCTTTTCCTCCGCAGCACAGGCGCAGCTGGGGGGGAGCAGCGCAGCCAGAGACAAATCCTGCCTGTCTACTCAGAAGGAAGTCCCATTAGAGTCAGTGGGGCTTGCTCCCAGGAAAGCGTGGCTGGGATTGCAGCCTGAGAGCCCACTCCTCTGCAGGTCTACTCAGAAGGAAGTCCATTGCAGTCAGTGGGGCTACTCCCAAGAATGTGAGGGAAGGATTGCAGCCTGAGGGTGCAGCGCGGACATTCCCGTGGTGGGCTTGGAGAGGAGCTGGGCTGGAGGGGAGCAGAGCTCACAGCCTGGCATCGCTGGAGGGGAGCAGAGCGCTTGGGCTTTGTGGCGCCAGCCCTGCACCTGCTGCTGGCCCTGCCTTATCTCCTTATGGCACATGCTGGAGGCTTATCTGTAAGAATGTCACACAAAACTAATTTTTATATGATCTTAAAGGTAAACCACAGAATTGCTTCTCCAAACCTATTGGAAAAGAAGTGCATGCACAATTTCACATAGCTGTGAGCATGAAATACAGCATGATGCAGCCATCCAACCAGCCCCATTAGAGTTGATGAGACTTACTCCCAGGAAAGAGTGGCTGGGATTGCAGCCTTGGAGCCTGCTCCTGTGCATGCCTACTCAGAAGTAAGCCTCATTAGAGTCAATGAGGCTTACTCCTAGGAAAGAGTGGCTGGGATTGCAGCCTTAGAGCCCACTTCTGTGGGTGGGGCTTTAATTTTTTTTTTCTTGTTTGAGAAAATGAGCAGCAGTAAGGTCTTGCAGCCACCCCTTCCCTGCCAATATTTCCTTACCCAGCATGTAATTAGTCTGTGGAACTCTTTGCCACAGGAAGCAGTGATGACAACTTGCCTAGATGCCTTTAAGAAGGGATTGGACAAATTTCTAGAGGAAAAGTTCATTACGGGTTACAAGTAATAGTAGATAAAAGATGTTAATGTATGAGTTGTTTTTTCTAAACGAAAACCTCAGTATTCAGGTTAAATTGCTGTGTTGGCACTTTGCGATAAATAAGTGGGTTTTGGGTTGCAGTTTGGGCACTCGGTCTCTAAGAGGTTCACCATCATTGCCCTAAGTGACTCACGTATTTCTGGATCTCTGTCAGCAGATCTGAACACTTTTCCAGAGCCTGTGACCGGATCAGATTGTTTGGGCTGATCATCTGATTCAGGATAGTGGCCAGATCACACGTCAGCCTCTCTTTCTCAAATTTGTCTGGGACTTCAGCACAATCGGGAACCCCATCAGAATATTCCAGGTTTCTGGGAGAAGGAGACAGATGGAGAAGAAAAAACACACACAACAAACTGATGTGGACTAACAATATCCGCGTAACCTCCATGGATTCCCTCAAGGAATAGTGTAGCATGTTGAGGAGCTGAGACTGACAGCAGGTCTGCACTTCAAGTGACACAGACTCAAAATTTGCAAAATTTGTCAGCAGATCTGAACACTTTTCCAGAGCCTGTGACTGGATCAGATTGTTTGGGCTGATCATTTGATTCAGGATAGGTCAGAGTCACAAGCTTTGGGGCTGCCGAAGCAAAGAGCCAGAGGCCAAGTACACACAACAGTGCTTTCCAGATATCCTGCTGGAACAGGCAGGTTGGTGGCAGGGGCAGTTCAGGGGAGAATCATGGGCAGTTTGGGGCAGGCAGTAGGCTGGGCAGGGGGCTGTTCAGGGGCACTACCTCACCGCCTAATCCTAATCCCCTTTCCCTGCCCTGAACCAATCCAGAAGTCTCCTTGGACTTATGCAAGCAGAATAGCTACTATAGGTTTGATGAAACCCATTGGGGGCCAGGTGGCCTATGGGGAAGTAAGTAGGAAAACATTTTACTTATCTCCTGGGCTGTCTGATACACACACACACACACACCCCATAGCATGCAACATGTGCTCTGTCTGCAGTATTGTGCACTATGGGCTGGCAGGGGGGATAGGGTTGGGCTGCATGTTTTTGGCTTTGAGCCACTAAAGATGACAGGAAATTCACAACACTTTACCTTAAAGAATCATCCACCTCTTCTCCCAGGCTAAGGGAGGTGCTGGTGTCACTGCTGAACTCACTAACCTGTGAATGAGAAAGCAAGGAGAACCAGGGAGGTGAGATGTGAGAAGCACATCTGCAGTTGGGTCCTTTCTAGTTGTCCTTCGAGGACCCTGGCGGCTGCGGTTTCTGCTACGTTCCTGACCAAATAAGGAATAAATGGTCCCTCCCAACATCAGTGCTTCCAATCCCTTACTTGCCAGTATCTTGCTGTGGTAGGTGCCCCCACCCTCAGAGAAGCTACCTTTCTAGCTCAATGGAGCACCTCTTGGCTGCATTTTTCTCTCCCGAAACCAGGACTCCTGCAACCCTGCCCAGATGGTAAAGATGTAGGAATAAGACTGGGCTCACTCACAAAAGACCAGGTGCGGTTGTGGGACACTTGGGAATCTCTGCAACACCCTCAAATCATCACTACCCTAAAGTGCTCTCCCTACCTGGGGTTTGGAGCAGACAGTTTCTGGATCTGAATGGTCTTAACTAGACACATTAGATTTTGCCCATGGAATGTGAAATGCATCGTCTTTTAATGGCTTTCAGTACAGAAAATCTACCATACAGAAACCCTTCCTCCAGCACAAACCTGCAATGTGGAACAAACAGTATTTATTATTATTATTTTGCTCTTCCTCCAAAGAGTCAGGCTGGCATACATTGGATCCTCTGCCATTTTATCCTAATGACCTTACACCAGGGGTGTCCAAAGTTTTTGGCAGGAGGGCCACATCATCTCTCTGATGTTGTGTCAGGGGCCGGGGGGGGTGGGGAGGAGGAATTAATTTACATTTAAAATTTGAATAAATTTGCATAGATTTACATAAATGAATATATTAAAGATGAACTTATATGATTGAATGAAGGTCTTGCAATAGCTCAAGGACTATAAAAGGCCTTGCACAAAGCAAGGCTGGCCTTTCCTTTGCTGCCGCTACTGCATTACTGACATGGAACAGCAAGCAGTGGAGGGAGCCCTCAATCCACAGCTCACAAAAGAGGTCAAACAGTCGCCCTCACGCTGAGAGCAGTTGCATCTGGCCAGTGTGGGTTCCAACAAATCTCCGGACGGCCAGAGGCTCATTGGAGACTTGGGGCTCCCTGAGGGCTGCATTGAGAGGCCTTGAGGGCCGCAAGTGGCCCCAGGGCCGGGGTTTGGGCACCCCTGCCTTACACAGTAGGTAAGGCTGAGATATTGTGACTGGCTCAAAGTCACCAAGCAAGCTTCAGGACCAAATGCAGATTTAAACCCAAGCCTCCCTGAGTCTCATCCTACACGCTAATCACTATACCTCTCTCTCTTTTCATTGTGGAGCTACACAAATATTGTTGTGGTACTGTTGTGCCCCTCCTTAGGTTGGACCGAGTTGCAGCCCAGCAACCCCACATTTATTGATTGATTGATTGATACAAGTATTGATATACCGCCTTTCTTTTGGTCGTCAGATTTCTCCTCAGACTTTAATCCAAGGCGGTTTACGTAGGCAGGCTGTTCTAAACCCCCATAGGGATTTTTACAATTGAATATTTCTAGTCTTTCCTAGAACTCCTCGTTCCAACTGGATTCCTTCCCAGTCTGGTCTCTCTCTGGCCCTTCGCCTCCCATGCTCCACTTGATGGCAACTCCTCTCTGCCACTGAGGGTCAGCTCATCTGTATATCAGCGTGTGGTCAGTTCTCTGGTACTTCCGAATGTTTCGAACTGGCAGCCTCAGATCTTCAGGCATACAAGGCGGCAGCTCTACCAACTGAACCAGACCTCCACATCTAGAACCACATCTAGAAGGCACCTTGGGAGAATCAAAAATCCACTTACCTCATCGGGTTCTGGAGACGCCATGTTTCAAGCACACAAAGGAGGCTCACCCCAACAAACCCTATGAAGAAACTGATGCAACAAACTAGGGCTACAAAAAAAGAAAGAAAGAAAATGCCCTGGAATGCTACAGCCTAACATATGAGCTTCCAGAGCAATAAACAAACACAACAAAGATGGATGTATCCAGTGTACGATGAATGCAGCAAAAAAAAAAAAAAAAAAAAACAGTGTATGCAGCAAAACTAAAGCTATTCAGAAATGTTAATGGCCAAGAACTTCCACAAAAGAAACTCTATGTACATAGATAACCAGTGCCAAAAAGTCTCCTCCTGCCTAGGAGCCCAAAGCCCCAAGCTCATAGGACTTGATACGTCAACCACCAGCCCTTTGCGACATCAAGAGACTGCAGTGCCTGGCAGCCATGACCTAGGACCATTCAGCTTGGTGAGTGTCATAATGTTTCTCCAGGAGGTGTGAGAAGTTTGTCTTTGGTTCCCCTTCAAAACATCCCTCCCACACTGGCTACCAAAAGCTGCCATTTATGTAGTCATAGTCTGCTTTTCCTTGGTCCTTCCTTTCTTCACCTCCATGATTCCACTATGGTGTTTCCTAAAGTGTGTTCCTAGGCACACTGGTTCTCCCTGTGATCCCTTCATGAGCTCCGCAATCACACCATTAAGTGGCTGCCATCTGCCCCCAGCTGGTTTACTCATCTGCCTTCCTGCCTTCCATTGTAGCTCTCCTTCCTCATTCTCCTCCTGTTCGAGCTCTTCACCAATAGTCAGTGTTGGGCTCTGTACTTTGCCACTCTGTGCATATCCCAGAGCTCTGGGGCTCTCCAAGACTCCACGCATGTGCTGGAAGACCATCTTGAGACACCTTTTGGGAATGCAACGGACTCCGGCGTCACCAAAGTTTCAGAACTTCAAGATGTCAGAGGGGGGGTGAGCATAAACAGAATGCTAGACACAGGGAAGTGGCAGCAAGATGCAATCTTGTGGTCTTGTGTGATCCCCGAGGTATCTGGTGGGCCGCTGTGAGATACAAGAAGCTAGATCGGATTGGCCCTGGGCCTGATCCAGCAGGGCTGTTCCTATGTTCTAATGAGAAGTGCTGCCCCAGTGGCGTACCTATGCCATCTGTCACCCAGGGCATCCTAAACGTTTAGTGCCCCCCCCCCCACTGTGAGTTGGGACCCATTAGGTGTGTTATTGGCCAATATCAGGTGGGTCTCCATTCATTTAAAAGTGTTAAATTTAAATTTTTAATAAAACACCCACCTCCTTGCAGGACAGTTAGCAGCTACCTTGCAAACTGCGGGACCTTCGCTCTTTGCAGGGCAGTTAGCAGCTACCTTGCAAACTACGGGACCTTCGCTCTTTGCAGGGCAGTTAGCAGCTACCTTGCAAACTGCGGGACCTTCGCTCTTTGCAGGGCAGTTAGCAGCTACCTTGCAAACTACGGGACCTTCGCTCTTTGCAGGGCAGTTAGCAGCTACCTTGCAAACTGCGGGACCTTCGCTCTTTGCAGGGCAGTTTGCAGCTACCTTGCAAACTGTGGGACCTTCGCTCTTTGCAGGGCAGTTAGCAGCTTCCTTGCAAAGCTGCAGGAGCTCCACTCTTTGCAGGGCAGTTGGCAGCTACCTTGCAAACTGCAAGAGCTCCGTTCTTTGCAGGGCAGTTGGCAGCTACCTTGCAAACTGCTGGAGCTTTGCTCTTTGCAGGGCAATCCCAAACTGCTTTAGACAGCAACTGCATTACTATCACAACAACAGCTGTGCAACAAGAAGATAAAAAACAGCAAGACATCTTTGCCACGTTGAACTCAAGTTTTGAGAACCAGTATCTCCCAATGGCTTCTATTCTTTTTCCTCCTATCAGAAAAATCTTACAGAGAGCTTTTCTGAGTTAATGAACAAAACACGCTGCAAAAGATTTGCAGTGAGCAGAGTTCAGATGGACACCCCAAATTCTTGGCATGAAGAGCAGAGACCCAAGAGCGCAGGAGAATCCAAAGAGTGGCAAGACCAATCTGTATGGGATATGTGAAACAACAATGACATGTATCCATTCCGTTCCACTCAAAGTATGCTTTTTGAAATGTTCTAACTCACTGCTTGAAGAATGCAAAGCAAAGATGGGACTGAGGAGGTTCTTGAAGGACAGCTGCGTTTCTGTTTGTATCCAGTGACAGGGAAGATCTGAAAAGGGTTGTAATAGAGCAACAAAAAGATACACACACAGGTGTTACTGCAAGCATAATCACAATCTAAACAAAAGTTAAACACCTGGGGAAATTTAAACGAGTAGTTACCTAGTGCTGCAAGGTGAACAATGTGGATTCCAGGTGACCTTCCCTGGGAGGAACTGCATCACAGCGTAGATGGCTTCCCAATAGTAGCCTAGCAGCCCAATCCTTTCAAACCCCCTGTGCAGCAATGCAGCTGCCCCAATGTGGTGCCTCCTGGGGAGTAAGAGAACACAGATTCCCTTGCCCCAGGCAACAAGCCCGTGCCCTGGCAAGGAGTCTACTCAGACCTGCGCCAGCTCCATAGCTGGCATAAGTCTGCATGAACCTGGGTTGGGGGATCGAGGCTGGGAAGGGGGGTAGGATTCGGCAGACACCTCCACTGTCAGACCTGCCCCCCTTCCTGGTCCCAATCCACCCTCCTTCCTGCCTTGTTGCTGCCTCATTCCACCCACCTGCCACCCACCACTTGAACAAGTGCCCGTGGGTGACTGGTGGAGGCAGTGGCGTAGCTGGAGGGGGATGGCGCAGCCAGTCTGGCGGGGGGCAAGTAGTCGATCCCTTCGGAGCCATTCCCGGCAGGGGGAGCAAAACGGAACCATATGGGAATGGCTCCGAAGGGAGGGGCCACTTGCCCTCCACGCTGAGGCTCCCTGCCAGCTGAGTGCTCTGCCCCCCCTCCAGCTACGCCACTGGGTGCAGGCAGGTGTGCGGAGCCAGCTGCTTGCAGGGACCAGGGCGTGCCACCTTCTGTGACAGCCAGAAAGCACCTAGTGACACCAGAACACTCATTCCGACACTGCTGAATTCCAGGGCCTAAATCTGGTTTATACTTCCACATCAGCCATGGTCATGATTCTGCAGGTATTTGACTGATTGCAAGTTCAAAGCACATACTGTACTCACCAGTTCTTCCCTGCAGTATTCCGGTGGGTGCTTTCCTGTTGGCGAACACAGCCTGGCACAGTGGGACATAAGTCCCTGGAAGCCTTTTTTGCTGTGCTCGCTGAAGACCTGGTGTAAGAGGGTCTTGGTGGCACCACCAACCAATTTGCCTTCCTCAGTTCTGCCTTCCTCACTGGTTTCATTTTGAAGCCCTGAATGGGTGAGAGAGAAGGCCAATCAATCAGAGATGCCTGCTGGACCTTTTTCTTCTTTTAACTACAAAGTCTGTTTTGTTCTCTTATTTGTTTGTGCCTATCTCCATGCACGGGAAATCCCCTTTTCTTTCCAACTTCCTCAGTCCATCCCAAGCCACCACTGCCCTCTCTGCTTTTTGTCCTCTCTATCTAACTGTGCCTTATGAGTGGGCAGAAAAAGACAGCTTCACGCAATTTTTATTTATTTTTTCAATAGATTTCTATCCTGCCCTTCTCCAGAACAACAGGAAGTCCAGGGTGGGTCACAATCACAAATTAAAATTCCAGAAAAAAACAAATTACAATGAATTTAAAAATATATCAAAATACAATAAATAAAACATGAAGTTTAAACACCACCACCCCCCCCAAGGTAGGGGAACATTTGTTCCCTTACCTTGGGGCTGCATTGTGGCTACACCAGTGCTGGAAAGTTGGATAGGATTGGGCCCTTAGGCACTACTGTAAGCCGCATAGATCCCCAATGGGCCATCCAAGGCAGTACAAGCTGAAATCCCCTATAGCTGCTTTGGATGGTTTTTTATAAATACTAACAGTGAGGGAGAAATGCTTTAAATAAATAGATACCTGAAAGGATTCTGGAGGAGAAAGTTCACCACTTTGACAACGTTCTCACTCGCGAGCACGCCAAAACCTAAGAACGGCATGTTGCTTTCACCCATCCTTTGCGTTTTACTCTTTTCAAAGAAGTGTTACTTCCACATCAGCCATGGTCATGATGCTGTAGGTATTTGACTGATTGCGAGTTCAAAGCACATACTGTACTCACCAGTTCTTCCCTGCAGTATTCCGGTGGGTACTTTCCTGTTGTCAAACATTTCCTGACACAGTGGGACATAAAGCCCTGGATGCCTTTTTTGCTGTGCTCCCTGAAGACACGGTGTAAGAGGGTCTTGGTGGCAGCACCAACCAATCTGCCTTCCTAAGTTACATCACGGGTTTCATTTTGAAGCCCTGAATGGGTGAGACAGAAGGCCAGTCAATCAGAGATGCCTGCTGGATCTTTTTCTTCTTTTAACTACAAAGTCTGTTTTGTTCTCTTATTTGTTTGTGCCTATCTTCATGCACGGGAAATCCCCTTTTCTTTCCAACTTCCTCAGTCCATCCCAAGCCACCACTGCCCTCTCTGCTTTTTGTCCTCTCTATCTAACTGTGCCTTATGAGTGGGCAGAAAAAGACAGCTTCACGCAATTTTTATTTATTTTTCCAATAGATTTCTATCCTGCCCTTCTCCAGAACAACAGGAAGTCCAGGGTGGGTCACAATCACAAATTAAAATTCCAGAAAAAACAAATTACAATGAACTTAAAAATATATCAAAATACAATAAATAAAACATGAAGTTTAAACAACCCCCCCCCCCCAAGAAGGTCAACAGAAAGGCAAAACAAAATCCACAGGTACCAAGGTACACAATAATTGTGCACTGTTTTTGTTCCCCTCCTCCTAAAAAAATGTGTATTGAAATGTAAATTTTGATGAAAGAGAAGAGTTAAAAGGACTCAAAGCCTAGCAGTTAGTGATGGCCTTTGATCTCCCTTGAAACCAGTTATTTCTCAGATACTTCACAACATCCTGTGGTAAGGAGTTACAAAGAACAAAAGAACATAAGAACAGCCCCACTGGATCAGGCCATAGGCTCATCTAGTCCAGCTTCCTGTATCAAACAGCGGCCCACCAAATGCCCCAGGGAGCACACCAGATAACAAGAGACCTCATCCTGGTGCCCTCCCTTGCATCTGGCCTTCTGACATAACCCATTTCTAAAATCAGGAGGTTGCGCATACTCATCATGGCTTGTATCCCATAATGGATTTTTCCTCCAGAAACTTGTCCAATCCCCTTTTAAAGGTGTCTAGGCTAGACGCCAGCACCACATCCTGTGGCAAGGAGTTCCACAGACCGACCACACACTGAGTAAAGAAATATTTTCTTTTGTCTGTCCTAACCCGCCCAACACTCAATTTTAGTGGATGTCCCCTGGTTCTGGTATTATGTGAGAACGTAAAGGGCATCTCCCTATCCACTCTGTCCATCCCCTGCATAATTTTGTATGTCTCAATCATGTCCCCCCTCAAGCGTCTCTTTTCTAGGCTGAAGAGGCCCAAACGCCATAGCCTTTCCTCATAAGGAAGGTGCCCCAGCCCCGTAATCATCTTAGTCGCTCTCTTTTGCACCTTTTCCATTTCCACTATGTCTTTTTTGAGATGCGGCGACCAGAACTGGACACAATACTCCAGGTGTGGCCTTACCATAGATTTGTACAACGTCATTATAAAACTAGCCGTTTTGTTCTCAATACCCTTCCTAATGATCCCAAGCATAGAATTGGCCTTCTTCACTGCCGCCGCACATTGGGTCGACACTTTCATCGACCTGTCCGCCACCACCCCAAGATCTCTCTCCTGATCTGTCACAGACAGCTCAGAACCCAACAGCCTATATCTAAAGTTTTGATTTTTTGCCCCAATGTGCATGACTTTACACTTACTGACATTGAAGCGCATCTGCCATTTTGCTGCCCATTCTGCCAGTCTGGAGAGATCCCAGTGCACCAGCACAGTATTCACAGGTAATGAGAACAGAGTCAGATAACTAGAAGTAGGTAGCAATTCTGCCCCTCGAACATAAGCAAATGCACATATAAAGAGGAACTGAGCTGTCATGGGTGCAGCTTCTCTTATTACAGAGTTCCCACCACCTGATAGGTGCAGAGAGGAGTACACCCATCCCAGCAATCTTCTGTCAAAGTCCCTGTGGGTATGCATTAATGGAATCTGTGCATGTGCCGGCCAACTATCTGAGGAGTTACATTTTTATTATTCCTGTCTTTCGAGGATGACTTACCAAATCAGATTCAAATATCAGGGAAGAAAGTCCTCTGAGGCTGAGCTTCTGAACCCCAAGTTTCCCATGATCCAGCCACTGAAGGAGAGAGTCTTTTGACATGATGTTTCCAAGCTCCTTCACATGGTTCAGGAGCAACTGAAAGCCCAAGAAGGACAACAGAAGCAAATTAATTGTGATGAACACTTTGGTTCACTTTGTTGAGCTCTTTGCAGATGAGTGTTCATGGCTTTATCCACCACATACAGATGCAGAGGGCACAGCTATATCACTGGTTTAAATTTGGTGAAAAGCCATTTCCTCTCCTCAGAGCATCCTGGGAACTTTATTTCTGTGAGCGGAGCCAGAAAACTCTTGCATTGGCAGTGCCATCACAATTCCCAAGATTTGCTGGAAGGAACTGCATCAGTTGAACTGAACAGGAAATGGATAGAAGTTTAGAGCATAGAGTTGCCTGGAGACACCCAGAAACATCTATCACAGTCTCTTCTGCAAGCTGAAGCAAAGACTCAAAGAGTGAATTCCAAGTCATTCACATGCCTTGTCTCCCTGACCTTGAGGTCAGAGATTCAGGGCAAAACCAGCCCAGAGGGTATAAAATTCACACACTCCTCTGTAAACACAAGTAGACTCTAACTGATCATTTGATGCCCTGTAATGGTGCCCATAATTTGCCATCCACATGCCAACCAATCTTTAGGACCATTGGTTTCCATAGCAGTTACATGGCCTAATCCAGTGGTTCCCAAACTTTTTCGACTGGTGGCTCTCTTGATCTACTTTGCCATTGGCCGTGGCTCTCCATTAGGGGCTACAATCCTATGCAGGCAGGTTTTTCACAAGGATTCTGTGGCTCCCCTAGCTGATTTCCATGGCTCTCCGGGAAGCCACAACTCACAGTTTGTGAACCACTTGCGTAATCCTATCCAGGGAAAGGCTGCAGGGTGCATCGCCACTAATGAAGCCTCTCAACTACTGCAGTACCCCTCACCTTGTGGTAGAGCATCACTGCTGTTTCATAGAGCCATGCATGCTCTTCAGCCCCAAAGATGCCCAGAAGGAACTCAATGATGCCAGGGACCAAGGAGTGTGAGCTGAAGAGGAGAATCTTGGAATAGGTAACAGGACCATGCAAAAAAAAAAGAAAGAAAAAGGAAAAGAGGCACTAAAGATGTCAGTGGAAGACAAATGGATGCACATTCACATCCCACAACTTCAGCTATCTGACACTCCTTGAGAAACCCAGCAGTCTTCCTCCTACCTTACTAAGCTGGACAATCCCTCACTAAAACATTGAGGACTGCTCAGCTGATCCCAGCACTTGGTTTCCTCTGTCACGGTTCTCATGATCTTACATAGAAGCTGGAGTGTTTTCAGGGGCTCTCTGCAAGCAAGATAAAAGAAGTAAGACCAGGAGGGTCACTGCCACAGATACACCAGGAGTGTGCCTAAGGGTCCCACTTCTATAGAATCCAAGAGTTTCATTTAAGTCAGAAATGGAACAAGTTGCTGGCTCAGGAGTAATCTTCTTCTTATTTTGAGAGTGTGAGATTGTCAGGTCAATTTCCCAGATGAGCGCATGTCCAAGGGAACCCCGGCCTGGGTGCCAAATCTGGGATTCCAACAAATCTGTGCGCCCGGTGAGCAGATCTTACCGTTCAGCCTGGGCGCTGCATGTGGTCCTCCACGATCAGGAGACAGAGATGCTCTGGGCAGTCGCATGTGCCTGAATGTCCTGTCACGTGGCCTTCTGGGACGCCAGGCAGCAGATGTGACTGCCCAGAGCGTCCCCCAATCATGGAGGATTACACATGGCGCCTGGGTGGAACGGAAAGATGTAGTCCAAACAGGAACTGCTTTTCCTGTGTGTGGCGGTAGTGAGTTTGGCCACTGTGGTCCAAGAGGAAAAAAGGGCCACATGCTGGGCAAGTGGCCATGGCTGAGTTGTATCCTCCATGCCTTGCAAGCACCATGTTCCAGATTCAATACCTGGCATGGTCAATCCAAAAGCTAGCACTAAAACCCAAAAGATCTCTTGCAGAGACAACTTACCTCACATTGTTGCCGTCCTTCAAGGAGACCGAGATTTGCCCCAGTAATGTCATAAGCAACTTCGGAAACTGCTCTCTCACCCTTCTTTTGTTGGCAGCAGCACAGAGAAAGCTCCTCATGGCTTGGGTGGCATGTTGCTAGGAGAAAAGGAAAAAGAGATGCCCGGTGCTTTTACCGCTTCTTCTTTGTCCCGGATCAGAATGCCATGCAGCAGAGGGTGAGATCCTGTGTGTATGCACCTGCTCATCTCTCTCAGCTGCAGGGGGAGTCCTCCACTGCAATCTGCCTGGTACCTACCGGGGACTGGGCTCGTCCTCCACCCCCTTCCCCTCACTTCCTCACCAACCCGAACTCCAGCTGAGGCAGGGTTGGCCCAATCCTGACCGAGAGTGAAAAATACAAATGACCCCCTTCCTGTTTATGAACTCAGCTGGGCAGAAGGTTTCCTGCACAATCCCCAGTGATAGGAATGGATCCTGCATCTTTTTCTTTCACAGCCTCCATTCATTTCACTAGGACTTGAAGAAAAGGGCATCCCCATGGGGTCAGATGGGTTTGTCTCTCACTCAGCCACAGTTCAAAAATCTCTCACTTCCAGTGAGCACTTCATATTGTCTCTTGGCAGGTCTCCCATATTGGAGTTTGCAACAAAGTGGTACTCTTGTAACTGTACCAGCGGGGAGGTCCTAAGGCTAGGCGGATAATGGTAGTGGGATAAGGTGTTCTCTCTATCTTTTCTATCCTCCGATAAAGCATACCTAGAGGACAATCCTCAGGCTTTACTTCCTTCCTGCTCCCTCTTCCCCTGAAAAGAAGCCATGGAGCTAGACAGACTAGCTATGGGATTCACTTCCATCCTCTCAAACTCACATGCATGTTCCTTAAATTAACTGATGTCTGAGTCTTGAACTCAAGTCTCATACAAAGCTGCCTATCTCGGCTTTCCTGCAAAATGCATCTTTTGGGGTTTGGTCTCTGCCAACAACCCAGCATTGGATGGAGAGCTACATTGCAAAGATGTCAGCAACAGCAGAGATTTTCAACCCTTTTCATTTCATGGTACACTGACAAGGTGCTCAAATTGTCAAGGCGCACCATCAGTTTTGGACAATTAACAAGGCACATTGCACTACAAGTGCGGGGCTTGCACACCCCAAAGGCCCTACTGATAAATGACCCTCTCCCAAACTCCTGCAGCACCCCTGTGAACCACTGGCAGCACACCAATGTGCCATGGCACACTGGTTGAAAATCCCTGTGCTAGAGTATACCACATTAAGAGCAGTCCCTCCAACAGAAATCAATTCTCTCCTTCCTTCCTGACAAAAGGAGAGCACATCATGCACGAGGGACAGTCATTCACACTTGTGGTTCAAACCCTGAAATAATATTTTTGATTGTTGTGGATATTAACATTCATTGATATTGAAGAAGTTTATATTCTCCAGGGTGAATTTTGGTGTGTAGATTTTGCCCTCAGTACCAACTCCCGTGGCTTCTCTCTCCTTGCATGCAGCTGCAGGATATACTCATACGCTACCGGGAGAAGGGAATCGTGACACAGTTCCACAGCACAACTCTTACCACACTTGTCTGCTCTTCTGGCTTTCCCCGCATCTCATACAGCAGGGCTTCAAGGAGCAGGGTTGTATCTGCACAGGCAAACACCACCGGCCAGTGCTCCTGACAAGCGCTGTGAATTGAAAAACAGACAGTTAGGTCCCTTGGACCAGGCGTGGCAACATCTGCCTACCTTACTGATGGCCCCCTCCAACCTGGAGTCAGCCTTGGTGCCGCCCTATGTAGCATGCTCTTTGACAAACTACAAGCCCCAGGATTCCTTACTTTCTTCTGGCATTCCTACATGTCAGATGTACCCACAGGGAGCAGTAACTCAGCAAGAAGAACTGTAATAATCATGAACACTGGAATCCCAGAGAGAGTGCAAAACTGCCCGATACCATCTCACTTAGCATTGCCTATTCTGACTGGCGATGGTTCTTCAGCATTTCCGAGACGGGTCAATTGCAGTTTCCAGCCCTACCAGCAGATGCCAGGGACTGAACCCAAGTCATTCTATGTACAAAGCGCGTGCCCTATCACTGAGCTAGGGGCTTTCCCATACATGACGCAGAACATATGGCAGTCAATGAGTTATGCCTGCACAGTGAATCCAACTTTAAAGATTAACAGGGAATCTTTTTGATGGAGTAGCTGGACTGATAGGGCAATTTTTACATCAACTTACTGATCAGGGCCAGGAATTTTTCCTGACATCACTTCTGGTGGGTCCCAGACATTGTCATTCTAAAAAGTGGGTCACAGTGTTAAACATGAGAGAACCACTGCCTTAATTCAAAACAGGCCAATGAGACATCTGGGGTGGGGTTGACACGCTAGTGACCAAAATTCTGGAAAGCGTGGCGTTTAGGAATAATGCCATCATGTTACGAATAATACCATCATGAGATCATTTGATGCAGAATTTCATCCATTGATTGCGGGGAAATATTCACTGCATTTATTTTCTGGCCATTATTACTACTCACTTCATGTCATGACTATTACTATCTCTCAGTCTCACCTACCTCACAGGGATGTTGTGAGGACAAAATAAAGGGAGGAACCACACACACCATCCTGAGCTGCTTAGAGGAAGGGTGGTATAAAAATGTGAATGAATTAATATGATTAATTAATAATTAAATAATTATGTTGCATGAGGAGACAAAAAATTATGGGCCCCAGGTGTCAAGTGACCTAGCTACGCCACTGTATATATTTGAGGATATCTGGAGGCCATTACTTGCTATAATAACCTAAGCTGCATGAAGTGTTGATATGCAGATACTTTGTATATGTGTGTGTGTTTAAATATACATTCCCCTCCCCTTTTTTTAAGTATGTAACTCATAAGCATGTATCCATGTAATGCTATTTTTCGGGGGGTTCTGTTTAAGCAATAAAAATAAAATAAAATGTCTGTACAGGTCTCCAGTGCCCACAGAACTGCCACTACATCTCAGCCAGGCACAGAAGCATGCACATACATAATGAGCCTATGGGTGCAATCCTAACCCCTTATGTCAGTGCCTTCCAGCACTAAGGGCCATGCAGCTCCGAGGTAAGGGAACAAATATTCCCTTACTTTGAGGAGGCCTCCATGAGTGACACCCAACTGCAGGTTGCAGCACATGTTCCATTGGCACCGCTATGCCAGTGCTGGAAAGTACTGACATAAGAGGTGAGGATTGCGCCCTATGTCCGTGTTTCTCAACCAATGCTATGTGCACCACCAGCGATACTTGAGGTTGTGTCTGATGGTACTTGTGGGACCCCCAGGCATCTGCTTCTGGCAGCAAGACAAATGAACTGATGTGACCAACTTCAGTAGGAGGCTTGGCTCTGTGAGCAGCAGGCTTTTCACCTACTCTAAAAAGTCCTCCTGTTCACCCTGAGCCTCTTCCTGATTGGTGTTTGTCATGTGGCATCTGGCCTCTCAACCCAGAAGTAACTGGCAATCACTTCTGCTGGTACTTCCAATAGGTGGATCATGCAAAGTGGTACAGTGTGGGATGAACATTGAGGAATGCTGGTCTATGTGCATACAAGGCTACAATTTCTGGCTCCTAATACAAATCAAGTTTGAAATATTAGGAAGCTAAACCATGAACTAGATGTGACCGGACACCCGTAGAGATGCTCCAGAACAGAGAGTATTCTTCATTCTGGTAGGCAGGCAGAGAGGGTGGTGGGGAACCCTGCTTTAAGTTTGTCCTGGGTGCAGAGACATGATACTTAGGGTCCAATCCTATCCAACTTTCCAGTACTGGTGCAGCAGTGCAAACAGGGCATGCGCTGCATGCTGTGGTGGGGACGCAGTCACAAAGGCCTCTTCAAGGTATGGGAACATTTGTTCCCTTACCTTGGGGCTGCATTGTGGCTACACCAGTGCTGGAAAGTTGGATAGGATTGGGCCCTTAGGCACTACTGTAAGCCCCATAGATCCCCAATGGGCCATCCAAGGCAGTACAAGCTGAAATCCCCTATAGCTGCTTTGGGTTGTTTTTTATAAATACTAACAGAGAGGGAGAAATGCTTTAAATAAATAGATACCACAAAGGATTCTGGAGGAGAAAGTTTACCACTTTGACAACGTTCTCACCAGCGAGCACAGCAAAAGCTAATAACGCCATGTTGCTTTCACCCTTCCTTTGTGTTTTACTCTTTTCAACGAAGTGTTCCAGCAATGTCTCAACCTGTCAGGAAAGCAAAGGGCCACTGCTAAGGTACCCAGAAGCAAAATGTCTCAGAGGCTGATGCCGTCCTAGGCAGGGCAACATCCATGAGGCCAGGTGAGATGAATTCCTCAGGCAGCAGACTGGTGGACGGGGGAGGGTGACCAGATGTCATAACGGCAAAAAGAGGATCAGGCACCCCAAAATGTAGGAATTCCAAGAAAAATGTAGGACATGACACAATAAAAGCTATGAACATTCATGTATTGATTTCATGTGGTTAATTTAAACACTTAGGGCACAATCATAAAACAATATTACTTCTTAAATTCAAAACTCTATTACTTATAATTTATTACATTTAACATTAATTACAAGACAGTTCTGCGCTGCCTGCAGGGGCCCACTCACAGGGAAAAGGAGGACATTAAAGTTCTTTTCCAGGACACGAGGCTGAAAACGAGGATATGTCCTGGAAAAAGAAGATACCTGGTCACCCTGTGGGGGGGAACCCAACTCCATTTGTTGGGTTCTGCCCACCGATTTGCTGCCCAAGGCAATTGCTAAAAAACCTTTACTAAACCTTTTTCTCCTCCCACTGCCTGGATTTGGAAACCAAGAAGGAGATGGAGTGAGAAGAGGAACAAGAAGAGCAGTCCTCTCTCCTTCACGCCAAACTCCCTCTCCATCTCTCCCTTCCCTATGAGAGAAGAGTGTGTGACTGCATTTAGGGAAATAAATAATTTAGGAAAATATTTAGGGAAATGATATAGACAATCCATCAATCCTTCTCTCTCCAGGTGACCTCTTCCTTCCCCCTGAGCACATGAAAGTAAGGTGATCACTTTGCATCGGTGAAGGGAGGGGCTGAGTGAATTGGAGGACTGATTGATGGATTGTCTTCTTAATGATCTTACATCACAAAGGTCAGCAAGGCTGTTTTTAAATCACCTGAACAAAAAGTTTTTTTAATTTTTTAAAAAATTGATTTGCTATAGTGCGTTTTTTTGCCATCCACTTAAGTGCTTGGAATGGAACCCACACGAATAATGAGGCTCTACCTGTAGATCTAACGCATGTTTTCCAGCTCAGAGCTGACATGAAACAAACCTGTTTCCAGTCCACTCAAAGTACCTGAGAAATAACCAGTTTCCACTGTATTACTCTTTTCTTGCAAGCTAGCTAGCTGAATGCTTGAATATTTTAGTTTTCCTATGTGCGTACATTTGTACTCTGACCTTCCTCTAAAGATCACACAATGGTAGACGGAGATCTAGACATTTGCCCAGCATGCTTCAGTCCTAAATAGCTCTTTGATTAACCTCTCCAGGCCTTGTGTCTTGCTGGCACATCAGGGAGAAGGCGCCCCAACTAGGGGTGATAGGGTCCTGCTGCAAACATAGGCATAGGGTACCTTACAGCCTGATGCTATGCGGCCGCTGTGCTGATTGCCCAGGGCTGAGTGCGCTTTGTCTGCTGATTCCAATGTGCCATCATGTTGGAGAGGTTAACTGTGGGGGGAGGGGGTGAGATGTTTGGCAACCTTCAGTCTCAAAAGACTATGGTATAAGCTTACAGCAGCCGGAATTCCCAGGCGGTCTCCCATCCAAGTACTAATCAGGCCTGAGCCTGCTTAGCTTCCGAGATCAGACAAGATCGGGCATGTGCAGGGTAACAGGCCTCTGAAAGACTTACCCGCATGGCATGACTCCTGTGCAGGGCTATACCAGCTATTCCATGGGACTCCTATGAGCTACACAAGCTACGTTGCCAGCTTTGGAGCCACTGGGGGCATGTACAGCTCAGGAAGGGATTTTGGGATCTGGTGTCTCTTGACTTTATCTATCCCACCTTGCTTCCCTCCCCCCTTTTTCAACCTCTCTGCTGGTGAGGTTGTGGCCAGGGACTTTCTTCAACCTGCTGGTGGTGGGGCATGGCTTTCTGGTGTACTGCTGTGCTTGTGTCAGTGCAGCACCTGTCAGGCTTCTGCACTGGTGGGGCTGCCTGTGTGCTGGTGTGTGTGGCAGTATGCTGGTGTTTCCCCTGGCTAGGATTGTTTCCTGAGGTTTCCATAAGAAGCCTTCCATAGGAGAAAGACTTCTCCAGTGCAAAGGACGCCTTAGGACAGGGGTCTCCAAACTTTTTGGCCAGAAGGCCACATCAAATATCTGGCACGGTATTGAGGGCCGGAAAATTTTTTTTTAAATACATCATTTATATAAATAAATCAGAGATGGAATTTAAATGAGTGAATAAATAATGAATGGGCTCATTCATTCAACCTCTCCGGCCCTTCAGACCAGGGGCAACCCTCCAGACGCAACCAGAGCACTGTTCCAGTCATGTTCCGCCAAGTGGGCCAGAGGCTTTCAGGGAACAAGAGGCTGGTCGTGTGCCGGATAGAGGCTCGCCATGGGCCACATACGGCCCCCGGGCCAGGGTTTGGAGACTCCTGCCTTAGGATATGATCTTTTTTGACTCCATGTGCTGCATGATGTAATGGCCTATCTCAGAGTGCTGGTCCCAAGAGTGAGGAGGTACGTGAAGCCCCAAAGCCACGACCTTCACTTCGTGCTCTACCATGTTGCCAAACATTTGGTAAGTCTCTGTTGCTTCCTTCCCAGGGTACCACTTTAAATCCCACCTGTTCGTCAAGAATAGAGTAGAACTACTTACAAAGCTTTATTTTACTGAGCTTTATCTCAACTGTCTTTATCTTTACTGTCATTATCTGAGGATATTTCACCTTCAATTTTATCTCAATGTGATGAGAAAGGTCCTTTAAATTAAAGGAAAAACATCCTTTAACAATAGCCTCACTTACCATTATAATCTCTCTCCAAGGGCTTAGAGAGGCTTCACTCCAAGGCAAGCAACCCCTCCCTTCCCCCTGGAGCACTGAAAAGAATACAAAGGGAAGTGATTATTGCCTCCCTCTTTGCATTCTTTCCCTGTGCTTCAGGTGAAGGGAAGTGTCACTGCCTAGGAGTGAGGCCTTTCTAAGCACCTGAACAGAGAGAGAGAGAGATTGTCTGCTTTCTGCTTCTGCTGTCCCTCACAATGTTAAGTGAAGCTGTTTTTAAACCACTGAGAAAAGGGACATTGTTTTTTAAATGGATTTCATTTAGCATGATTTTTGGCATCCGCAGGGGTTCTCAGAACGGAACCCTCATGGATGCCAGGACTCAACCTGTATAAATTTTCTCATATACTATGGGGAATTTCCACATCACACTATAAGGTAGTATGATGTTCGTTGTCCCATAGTCCTCTAGTGAAATTCATAGATGAGCATGGATTTGAACCCAGGTCTGCTTAGTCTACATCCAACTTCATGGGTTTCACTAGTTTATTTGTGATAGAAGGGTGGTAGGATCAGTACAGAGTGTTCCCTTTGCACAAACATGCCTGATGCCAGTTCTCATTGTTATTTTCTGCAAGACCAAGACCTACAGCCCAGATCTCATTAGGGGTGCTGCCCTGAGCTGTGTGTTCCATCCTTGTGTGAAGGAGGCAGCAATATTCAAGGTGGCAGCTTGCTTTGTGGGTAAGTCAAGGAGCATCCCTCACTTCAGTGCTGAACATCAGCCCCCACCCGTTTCTCTAATCCAATAAGCAGTGTGACTGTTTCAAAGACACCCCCTCTTTTTCACCTGGCAGATCCTCCCAAACTGCAGAGCACCCCTGAAAACCATCCTAATTGTTGGAGACGATTTTTGCTTGTTTGTATTTTGGCAAAAGTGTATTTTGGCTTAAAAAACATTAGGTCAGCATTTGGCTGTGCGAGAACTTGTGATATCTGGGTGACTGAACAGAGAAGTCCCTTTGATTCAACAGGTCTCTTGGTGCAGAAACTAGAACCCAGTGCCAGGAACAGGGGACCACTGGCTTCTCTACAAGAATAGTTTATACAAGTGGTTCCCAAACTGTGGGTCAGGACCCACTGCTTGGTTGTGACCTGATGTCTGGTGGGTTTTATGTAGGAACATAAAACGGGTCATTTCCCCTTAAGGGGAGTGACCTAGTAATGGATGCCCCAGCAGTGCCACAGTAAACCAAAAGTCACTCCAATCTTCAGATCGGAGTGAAATGAAGCTTGGGGGAGACCCGCAGAGGGAGCTGCAGGCCTCTCGGACCCTCTCCAAGGCTGGCAGACCCCCTCAGGTAGGCAAGCCTCTGGGTGCCTGCGGCGCCACTATTACTGCGGTGCCACTGGGGCATATCCTCTCTCTCAGTCCCTGTCACTTACAAGCAGTTCTTGGACTTCCAGCGAGTTTGAGAACCGCTGAGCTATTTCCTCAAGCCCTGAGGCTATTCAAAAATCAGATACTGTAGTTACATATTACCCTACAAAGAGCCCAACTGCTGCAGTTTGCAAGCACGTGTAAATATAGGGAGATAAATGTTTCAGGGTCTTTTTCTGGTTATTATCCCTTATAAATAAATAGATTTTTCTTTCTAGACCTCTTTTTTTAAAGTCAGGTAAACCTAAGTGGATCCTGATAGAGTGTTTAAAAAAGTGGGTCCTGATACTTAAAAGATGCCCCTTGTTTATTGCCTCTCGGTACAGTACATGTGCCACACAGGGAGAACTCTGTTCTCAGCTCACAACCTCCTAAGGCAGTGGCTCTGAAACTACTAGCACCAGGACCTCCTTTTTAGAATGAGAATCTGTCAGGACCCACCGGAAATGATGTTATGAAGTGACATCATCAAGCAGGAAAATCTTTCTTTCTTTCTTTGTTTTAATAAATGCAAATACAAAAAAATTAAAAAGAATAAAGATATTACAATTTGTGTGGCAAGTGTGGAGATCTCAAACTACATTTCTTTGTTCTACTACTACAAATCATACAAAAAAGTTAGTCATCAAATCTTAAACAATCTACACTTATTTAAAAAGTACATTTTCAACACAAAAAGAAAAATGAGAAAAACATACAAGTTAAATCCCCTATCTACTCATCAAATCCATAGATTATTTGACCCATTCTCCCTTCAATGCGCAGGAAGTCCATGAATGGCTTCCAATTGTCCATAAAAGTTTTTACTGACTTATCTTTAAGAAGTATTGTAAGTTTATCCATTTCTGTCAAATCCAATACTTTTAGCCAGAGTTTTTCCAATACAGGTATCTCTGGAACTTTCCATTATTTGGCGTACGATATTCTTGCAGCAGTTGTCATCTATAAAAACATAGTTTCATAGTCTTTCTGAATTGAATCATCCAATATTCCCAACAAAAAAGTGTCTTGTTTCATTTGTAAATTTACCTTAAATGTCAACTGCTTTTGCTGGTGTATCAAAGTCCAATATTTTTTTGCTTTTGTACAAGTCCACCACATATGGTAGAACATTCCTTCTTGTCATTTACACTTCCAACATCTATTTGGTATATTAATACATTTTTGCCAGTTTACCTGGAGTCAGACACCATCTATACAACATTTTATAAAAGTTCTCTAAGATTTGCATTCAATAAGCAGGAAACTTTTTCACAATCATAGGCTGCAATCCTACCCGTGCTTATCCAGGAGTAAGTCCCATTTACTGTGTTACATTCTAGCCTGTAAAAAGTACAAGTTTGTCACATTTCCCCAAATGATAGCATCAAGTCTAATATAGTAAACATAAAATATTGAAATGATATGGGGAGCCACCTGAAATTGGCTCGCGGTTCACCTAGTGGGTCCTGACCCGCTGTTTGAGAAACACTGACCTAGGGAGATCTCTGGCAGTCCTAGGTGCTGTCTTGACAGTCCAAGAATCAACATTCCGTCCATTGTCGATGGCAACACCATGAAATGAGTCGCAAAAGGCATCCCCTGAGCACCGAAGCTGTCCTTCAAGATGGGTCTCTCCATCTTGCACTCCAGAGGTGGTACAAATTCAAGGAGAACCATATTGGCCAGCAGCTGTTATCCAGGGGTAAGAGGAAAAGTTTTCTCTTGCCTCTGGCTAAGCTGCTTCTGGCCATAATCCTTCGCTGCATGCAGCGCAAGCCTCCTGGCTTGCCTGTACCAGCGCAGGATAGGATTGCAACCCAAAACTTGGATGAGAGGACCTCCCCCTGCCTCAGGCCATTCACAAAGTTATAGGGAGGAAATTCTTGTCCCAGACATTCACCATTGAGAGCCCTTCTCATACACCAGTATAAACACCCCTGGGATGACTGGCAGGGCAGTCGTGAAGCAGGTGCTTCCTCCTTTCCTCAATTCTGCCTTTCTGTCCAAATCCAAATTGGTGGACTCCACAATCACCATGAAGACAAATCCAGGCAGAGAGGGGTCATCTTTGGAAGCCTCCAATTTACAAGAAGAACCCCAAAACCTAACCAATTGCAAATAGGCAAGCCTCAAAGAGGTCTGAGGCAAGGCTATGGATAATTCCAGAATAAAACAAGAAAGGAAACTCAATCATTACATGTCCCTTCCTCCTGAACTGATTGTATATATGAACTATACAGCAGGGATGGGAAAATCCCCAGCGGCTAGACTCGACTTGGGTCCCAAGTCTCCGTCCTCTTTGATTCGATTCGTGCATAATTGTGTCCTGGAGTATTGTGTCCAGTTCTGGTCGCCGCATCTCAAAAAAGACATAGTGGAAATGGAAAAGGTGCAAAAGAGAGCAACTAAGATGATTACGGGGCTGGGGCACCTTCCTTATGAGGAAAGGCTACGGCGTTTAGGCCTCTTCAGCCTAGAAAAGAGACGCCTCAGGGGGGAAATGAATGAGACATACAAAATTATGCAGGGGATGGACAGATTGGATAGGGAGATGCTCTTAACACTTTCACATAATACCAGAACCAGGGGACATCCACTAAAATTGAGTGTTGGGCGAGTTACGACAGACAAAAGAAAATATTTCTTTACTCAGCGTGTGGTCGGTCTGTGGAACTCCTTGCCACAGGATGTGGTGCTGGCGTCTAGCCTAGACGCCTTTAAAAGGGGATTGGACAAGTTTCTGGAGTCCAAAAATCCATTACGGGGTACAAGCCATGATGTGTATGCGCAACCTCCTGATTTTAGAAATGGGTTATGTCAGAATGCTAGATGCAAGGGAGGGCACCAGGATGAGGTCTCTTGTTATCTGGTGGGGCATTTGGTGGGCAGCTGTTTGATACAGGAAGCTGGACTAGATGGGCCTATGGCCTGAGCCAGTGGGGCTGTTCTTATGTTCTTATAATGCGTGGCCGTGGGGACTGCAGTGTTGGCATCCTTCAGTCTCAGAAGACTATGGTATCGTGCTCTGAATAGTGGTTCTGGAACAGAGTGCCCTCTCCAGTGCGCAAGGTCTGGGTAAAGGAGGTATGGAGGATAGACTGTTACCCATGCAGCAAATCCCCCCTCTCCATGTCGCTGAAATGGTCCAATGGAAAGGCAGAAGCCAATTCGGTTGGTTCCAGCGGCGTTGCAGGAGTTGCCAGAACGTGACTGTGTTCAGCCATGAACTGCCTCAGGGACTCCAGCTCCGGATTTTGCCTCGAGGTTGACTCCTGAAGCCTTTTCCATAACTGGATGTAGCCACAAGGCAGTGGAGGTTTGGGATCAGAGCTTTCCTTCTCTCAGATGAGCTGCCTTCCCAGGCTAACAAGTCCCATCTACCCAGTGGCTGTTTAGTGGCCTCTTATGACAAGTACGGCCAAACTGAGGGCCTATTCTTATCGCCAGCCCCCAGGGGAGACCGTGGGGACTAGTCCAAAGCATTTTTGGAACTGAGTTTGACTTGAGTCATGTCTTTCCCATACACGTGTCAGCAAGGCTGGAGGGGGGTGGGACGGACTGCGTGAGAGTGGAGACAGAAGGGGCAAGTGGGAGGGGGGTCAGGTGCACCAGCTGACCCCAGTAGGATTACCAGTAGGATCCAATCCCTTGCGGCTCTACTCAGTAGTCCCATTGTGGCCAGGAATTTAGTGAGCCTGCTGAAGCCATGAGTTTCTCTTCCATTGCTAAAACCACCTCCCACACACCTCCCCCCCCGCCCCGGCTTCCCAAGTCACTCCCCAGGCAAGAACCCCACCCCCATCCCTTGGGCTCCTCCTTCTACTCATCCTTTGTCCAATTACACAGGCCTACAAAATTGAGGGTCAGAAAAGTTTTTCCCAAACTTTATGGTGATTTGATATGAATTTGGGGTGCCTATTCCAAAAATGGCATCCGTTTTGCCCTATCATATCTAGTTTTGGAGACTACACCATGGCTTCCTCATGAGGAAGCTGCTTGAACTATTCACTAATGAAGCATATCTCCCAAACTAGACGTGATAGGGCAAAACAGATGCCGTTCTTGGAATCAGCACCCCAAATATACCCAGGAATTGGTGTAACATTTAAGGAAGCAAAGTGTGTGTTGGCCTGTGTTATCATTGGTTCCTTCAAAGATGGACAAAAGAGCCTGCTGCTGCCTCCCATCCCCCACCTCTTGTTCAATGCAAAGCCAAAACATTAACCCTTCCCTGCCTCCTGGCTGGAATTTCCCTGCTGCTCACCCGGTCTGAATGTTGGCCCCACAAGGTCTTTCACGCCATGAAAAAAGTAAGCAAGCGCACCCAGACTCATGCACTTAAGTTGTTTACATTCATGACTCTCAGTCAGGGGTCTCAGACTCAATGAAAAAGGTTGAAAATCACTGCCCTAGAGGCTGCTACCTGATTGATGAGTGCCAAGAGATATGGCTATAATGGTGATTGGACAGCAGTGCTCTCCCTCTCCTCCCCCCACAAGACACAGCTTGTTTAACCCTTGATGCACATCGCCTAATCTGCCCCATCAGCTTTATGAACCACCAAAACTTGGGTCACGACCCCCCACGGAGAACCACTGCATTACATTGATTTGTAGGGCCTCTTTTCCAACGCAAGCATCTCATCTGTATGGTTCGTGATCAAAATTGCAGAGGTGACTCCTAGAAGGGAGGGGGGTGTCCTTAAACCACAGCCTGTAAGCCACGTTCCAACCAACACATTTTGGCCAGGCCACCGAGTCCAACAGAATTATAGGAATTTATGCTCCCTTCCCAGCTAATTATAAATAATCATTCTAAATGAATACACATACTTGCAAATATTTTTCTTCTACTGTAAAAATGGTTACAGTCATGCCTAGCGTTTATATCTCCTTTCCTACCATGAACCAGCATTGGCCCGGCATAGCAGCAAGGCTGAGCTATACTGTCCTGGTAGTTGACAGTTTGGGGAACCCTGGCCAAACCCCACACTCTCTACCCTACCCTATTTTTATTTGGCCTGCCCATGATCCACACAAGTTGAAGTTTAAATTTACATGGTTAGACTCTTGCCAGACACCTGTTGTCTACATACCACTCCCCCCCCCCAATCCTCATAGGGACTGACCACTCTCAGGACAGGGGGAAGGGAGGGCTATGCCTTGAAAAACTAAGGTTGCCGGATACAAAGAGGGACAGAGTTCCTATACCTTTAACCATTGTATAGAAGAGGGAATTTTGGCAGGTGAAGCTCAACAGGGAAAGGTTCAAAAACCCTCTTCTATATCGGGGTATCAAACTGGTTTCATACAGAGGGCGGAAGGGAGGGGGGTGTCCTTAAATTCATGGTGCCTGCTGAGGGATGGAAGTGACATCATTAAGCAGAAAGTGACATCGTTAAGCAGATGATGGCCAGAAATGAGCAACTGGTTCTCAGAAACTCATGAGCTGCAAATGACAAAAGAGAAAATGTGCAAATCTGGTCCATATTTTCAAGAGAGCCCAATAATCTCGCTGGGAGAACCCAATTATAACGTGGGGCGGATCAATTGCTTCCAGGGGCTACATTTGGCCCTCAATGATTAAGGTATAGGCCAGCCATTTTCAACCACTGTGCCATGGCACACTGGTGTGCCACGAGAGGTTCACAGATGTTCCCCAGGAATTTGGGGGAAGGTCATTTATTAGTAGAGCCAATGGGGGATGTGAGCCCCCCACCGGCAGCATGGTGTGCCTTGTTGATTGTCAAAAACCTGATGGTGCGCCTTGACCATTTTAGTTCCTTTTCAGTGTGCCATGAGCTGAAAAAGGTTGAAAATAGCTGGTATAGGCACTCTGTCCCCGTTAGCATCTGGCAACCCTAGGAAAAACAGAATCAGGTATGATTTGGGGAAAGAAAAGAAAGAAACAAAACTTCATCGTCACCAAGCGGAACCCAACTGGATTTCAGAGGAAACAAGTGCACATCCTCAATGCATCCATTTTGACTGGGAGAGCATAAACTTGCCCTGTTCCAGATTCCCAGCCTCATGAATATTCAGCTTCCCCTTTTTGGAACTGGTTTTATTTCCTGGGCTGTGCTCCTCCATCCAGTGGCGTAGCTAAGGGGGTGCAAAGCACTAAGTTTGGCAGGGAGTCTCACCGCTGGGTGCAAGCGGACCCTCTCCTTCGAAGCCATTCTGGGCGGGAGGGGGGCAACACAGAGGGAGGGGGGAGAGCCTGCTTGCTTACTGTGTGGCGAGGCTCCCTGCAAAACTTAGCACTTTGCATCCCCCTGTTATGTCATTACCTCCATCTAGCAGCCCCACGGTTTGCAAAAGCCTTCTGAGGCTGCCACACTTACCTGGGAGCAAGCCCCACTGACTTTAATGGGACTTACTTCTGAGTAGACATGCAGAGGATTGGGCTGACGGAAGACCAGGAAGAAGTCCAGGGGTGGGACAGGGTAATAACAGCGGTGGGTTCCTCCAACCCAAAATTGGGACATCTCTGTCGATCCCCCCAAATCAAAAGAATCGGGGCCAGATCCACCCAGTGGCGCTTACCATGTGCTTCCTGGCTGAGACAAGGCCATAGAGGCAGCCAAGATTATTCTAAGAGACCAGAATGTATACCTGCTCAGTGAAGACAATGAAATGTCATGATGTTTTGTTCAAATGTATGTTTGAAAAGCAATCCAAACCTATGCCAACCAAACGTTATGTTATGTTAGGGGAAAAAATATGTCTTTATCATGACCAAAGCAATATGTTTGTGCTTAGGACAGTTCAAAAAGCATTTCACAAACAAGACTTCAGCATATATGTTATGTTTAGCAAGCATTTGCTTAGTAGATATAGGGAAAATGTACTATATTTGAGTTGGAATCCATTTTGCCCAGAAGCCTCAGAGAGAAAGACAGCTGTTGTCTGCAAGCTGGGTGTCATCAAAAGGAAATGCAGAGTCTGTTAGTAGAGACATTCCTTGGAAAGGAATCAAAGATACATCCCCAATTGCTCTTTTATAAGAACAAAATGAAAGGAGAGCACCTAATTTATTTATAAGCAATCAGTTTAATAATGTAAATGCAAAAAGTGAATCAGTATAAAACAAATGTTTAATAATGCAAAGAGTAAATAAGTTTGGAAAAAGGGAATAAGGTAAGAATCAGATGAACTCTGTGTCACCCCTCTGAGTCCAAAGCTGGGTGAAGGCAGAGGTCATAAGCTAGGATGGCACAGGAGGCCCCATTAATAAAACCATTTGACATAAGGATTAGATAAGAGGCTTCAAAGAAACTGTCAAGCTAATTAAGTTGATATCTAGAGTCAAGCAACAGCTTCAAAGAGTTAAGAATGTAAACCCCCCTCCAACCTATGGGCTGCTTTTGGACAGAGAAAATAGGATTTAAACAAAAGGAAAACACAGAGAGAGAGGAAGAACAAATATGTTGAATTTTAAGGGAAGCTTACTCTGAGAATTAGATATTAATGAGTGATCATAGTTAGGTCAGTTATTTTTCTTACACTTAGCAGAGCTTCAGAACAAAAGGGAGCATTTTAAAGTTTCTGAAGCCGCAATAAAAGGGGATAGGGTTACAAGATCCTGCTACCAGCACTAATAAAACTAATAAAATCTAATGAGAATTACCAAAGGTCATAAAATCATTAGCAAGGAGGTAAACAGAAGCTACATGAAGATGGATTCGAGTAGACTAAAACAGAAGCAAGATCTTTCTAATCTAAAGGGACACTTCATACCTGCAACTGAATAGAGAGCCAGTGGTTTGCATTCAAATACACAGAAAGTCAAAAGGGATTTTTGACTTTCAAGTTTGCTTGTGATAAGTAGAAATACATAGGATGTTTGCAGATATTCTTAATCAATATAAGTCAAGTGTAAAAGTTTAATTGCTAATGTTATTCGAAGCCAGAATATAAAATCCACAAGAAAGAGAAAAGCTAAGTTTACTTAGCCAGCTAATAAGCAGATCTGTCTCAGCCTAAGTTTCCAGAATTTATGGCATGCCACAGATAAAGAGACTCTGTAGGTACAGACTTATAATTAGATCATAGAAGTTAGCAAGTAAATTGAATTCTTCACTGCTCTAATCAGTTAGAAAATACAATGAAAGGGTGAATTCTAGTTTTGTTAATATGAGTTAGATTAATAAAAGAAACTAAATGGAAAGGATTTAAGTTTCAAATGTGACTCAAATCAAACGAGTAGAACAAAAACAGGTCGATGAAAGTGTCGAACAGGTCGATGAAAGTGTCGACCCAATGTGCGACAGCAGTGAAGAAGGCCAATTCTATGCTTGGGATCATTAGGAAGGGTATTGAGAACAAAACGGTTAGTATTATAATGCCGTTGTACAAATCTATGGTAAGGCCACACCTGGAGTATTGTGTCCAGTTCTGGTCGCCGCATCTCAAAAAAGACATAGTGGAAATGGAAAAGGTGCAAAAGAGAGCGACTAAGATGATTACGGGGCTGGGGCACCTTCCTTATGAGGAAAGGCTACGGCGTTTGGGCCTCTTCAGCCTAGAAAAGAGACGCTTGAGGGGGGACATGATTGAGACATACAAAATTATGCAGGGGATGGACAGAGTGGATAGGGAGATGCTCTTTACACTCTCACATAATACCAGAACCAGGGGACATCCACTAAAATTGAGTGTTGGGCGGGTTAGGACAGACAAAAGAAAATATTTCTTTACTCAGCGTGTGGTCGGTCTGTGGAACTCCTTGCCACAGGATGTGGTGCTGGCGTCTAGCCTAGACGCCTTTAAAAGGGGATTGGACGAGTTTCTGGAGGAAAAATCCATTATGGGGTACAAGCCATGATGTGTATGCGCAACCTCCTGATTTTAGGAATGGGTTAAGTCAGAATGCCAGATGTAGGGGAAAGCACCAGGATGAGGTCTCTTGTTATCTGGTGTGCTCCCTGGGGCATTTGGTGGGCCGCTGTGAGATACAGGAAGCTGGACTAGATGGGCCTATGGCCTGATCCAGTGGGGCTGTTCTTATGTTCTTATGTTCTTATCTGGAATGTGTTAAATGGGTAACCCGTCACAGTTGAAATTCTTATCTAGCAAAAATATTATATCATGTCAGCTAACTAATAAGCAACTCAGTTTAAGGAGTGAAACCCAGGCGCCAGAGAAAGTTTCAAGTATAAGAATAGTTAATCAAACTGGCAGGACCCGATATCTAAGGAATGTTAGAAGGGGCCCAGTTGAAGAGATTCCAGAGAAAAACACAGCTTGTCTTCTGAAATCATCAGAGCAAAGCTGAGATTTTACAGAGAGAAGAAAACCCTTAAAAACTCAGTTTTTAAGCAAAATATGAAATGTTTGAAATCAGAATCAAAAGAGGAATAAATTGAGAATTATAAAAAGTCTAAACACTAGTTTATCAGAGGCATAATTAAAGAAATAAAGAAAATATAAAAGTTAAGCTCTGAATAGGATAGAAGCACAGTGCCCCCTACAGGCTTTTTAGAACAGTGCTAGCATTACAGGAAGGGGAAGAGCTTTCCAAATATGGCACAAGCGGTAACCTGAGAGATTCAAATGCACTCTCCTTAGATGGCACAGCCAATCAATGCTAGAGGCCTGTGGCCAATCAAAGGAAAGTTCCATTTCTGATATCATCAGCTCTTAATGAATAGCAGTAAGATTTTTAGAACAAAGAACCTAGGGGTACTTAAAATGAAACATGCATTGGAAAGTGGCTTTTTCTCTGGAGACACTGAGAGAACACAGATCTCTGTGTTTCCCATTTTGAACACCAAGAGAAGCCCATTGCTGGCAATGAATAAGTGCTTGGAAATCACCACGATTTAAGTCTGCTGAGTTTGCTTTTGAACCCTGAAGACACCGTGCAACATGGCTACCATCTTCTCCAGCTTCTTGGCTATTCGGATCAGCTCCTCCGCTGGCCCCATGCTTTCTGCTCTCCCAAGTCTAGGGGGTGGGGGGAGCGTCTCCTTGACTTTCATCCAAGGGGGGCTGTTTGGTTTGCTTGTGTGTGGGGGAGGGGAAAACATCTGTGCGCTTCCTGCACGTTTGACAAGGAAGGTGGGGGCAGGCAGGAGGGAGAGGGAAAGGAAAGCAAAGGGGAAGGTGGGGAGGGAAAAAAGGAGGTGGAGCCATCCAAGCACTTCAGTGCAGAGCAGTCATAGCAGGGGGTGGCTGGGCTAAATAGAGCAGGCCAGGATTAAGCGCTGGAAAGCTTTCCAAGGGGGCGGCAGGCAGGGCAGTGGTTGTGCAGGTGGCTGATCTGTGGCTACTGTGGGGCTAAGGCAAGGTTTCTTAAACTGTGGATCAGGACCCTCTAGCTCAGTGGTTCCCAAACTGTGGATCCGGACCCGATTTGGGTGGGTCCCCTAAGGGGAAGTGGAAAGATCGGATAGCTAATAGCCTCAGGCGCTGAAGCTGTTCAAAAATCAGATCGCTGCTAACTGCCCTGCAAAGAGTGGAGCTCCTGCAGCTTTGCAAGGTATCTGCCAACTGCCCTGCAAAGAGCGGAGCTCCTGCAGCTTTGCAAAGAAGCTGCCAACTGCCCTGCAAAGAGTGGAGCTCCTGCAGCTTTGCAAAGAAGCTGCCAACTGCCCTGCAAAGAGAGGAGCTCCTGCAGCTTTGCAAGGACGTTGCCAACTGCCCTGCAAAGAGTGGAGCTCCTGCAGCTTTGCAAAGAAGCTGCCAACTGCCCTGCAAAGAGTGGAGCTCCTGCAGCTTTGCAAGGACGTTGCCAACTGCCCTGCAAAGAGTGGAGCTCCTGCAGCTTTGCAAAGAAGCTGCCAACTGCCCTGCAAAGAGTGGAGCTCCTGCAGCTTTGCAAAGAAGCTGCCAACTGCCCTGCAAAGAGTGGAGCTCCCGCAGTTTGCAAGGTAGCTGCTAACTGCTCTGCAAAGAGGTGGCTGTTTTATTAAAAATTTAAATTTAACACATTTAAATGAATGGGGACCCACCTGATATTGGCCAATAACACACCTAATGGGTCGCAACCCACAGTGGAGGGGGCACTAAAATTTTAGGTTGCCCTGGGTGACAGATGCCATAGGTATGCCACTGGGGCAGCACTTCTCATTAGAACATAAGAACAGCCCTGCTGGATCAGGCCCAGGGCCAATCCGATCTAGCTTCTTGTATCTCACAGCGGCCCACCAGATACCTTGGGGATCACACAAGACCACAAGATTGCATCTTGCTGCCACTTCCCTGTGTCTAGCATTCTGTTTATGCTCACCCCCCCCCCCGACATCTTGAAGTTCTCAAGTCTGTTTCGTTCCCAAAAGGTGTCTCAAGATGGTCTTCCAGCACATGCCCGGAGTCTTGGAGAGCCCCAGACCTCTGGCATATGCACAGAGTGGCAAAGCACAGAGCCCAACACTGACTATTGGTGAAGAGCTAGAACTGGAGGAGAATGAGGAAGGAGAGCTACAATGGAAGGCAGGAAGGCAGATGAGTAAACCACCTGGGGGCAGATGGCAGCCACTTAATGGTGTGATTGCGGAGCTCCTGAAGGGATCACAGGGAGAACCAGTGTGCCTAGGAACACACTTTGGGAAAAACCGTGGTGGAATCATGGAAGTGAAGAAAGGAAGGACCAAGGAAAAGCAGACTATGACTACATAAATGGCAGGTTTTGGTAGCCAGTGTGGGAGGGATGTTTTGAAGGGGAACCAAAGACAAACTTCTCACACCTCCTGGAGAAACATTATGACACTCACCAAGCTGAATGTTCCTAGGTCATGGCTGCCAGGCACTGCAGTCTCTTGATGTCACAAAGGGCTGGTGGTTGACTTATCAAGTACTATGGGCTTTGGGCTGTTGTCTTTGGCCTCCTAGGCAAGAGAAGACTTTGGGCTTTGGGCTCCTAGGCAAGAGACTTTTTGGCACTGGTTATCTATGTTCATAGAGTTTGATTTGTAGAAGCTCTTGGCCACTAACATTTCTGAATAGCTTTAGTTTTGCTGCAATCTTTATTTGTCATACACTGGATACATCCATCTTTGTTGTGTTTGTTTATTGCTCTGGAAGCTCATAAATTAGGCTGTAGCATTAAAGGGCATTTTCTTTCTTTCTTTCTTTCTTTCTTTCTTTCTTTCTTTCTTTCTTTCTTTCTTTCTTTCTTTCTTTCTTTCTTTCTTTCTTTCTTTCTTTCTTTCTTTCTTTCTTTCTTTCTTTCTTTCTTTCTTTCTTTCTTTCTTTCTTTCTTTCTTTCTTTCTTTCTTTCTTTCTTTCTTTCTTTCTTTCTTTCTTTCTTTCTTTCTTTCTTTCTTTCTTTCTTTCTTTCTTTCTTTCTTTCTTTCTTTCTTTCTTTCTTTCTTTCTTTCTTTCTTTCTTTCTTTCTTTCTTTCTTTCTTTCTTTCTTTCTTTCTTTCTTTGTAACCCTAGTTTGTTTCATCAGTTTTTTCATAGGGTTTGTTGCGGTGAGCCTCCTTTGTGTGAGTCAAACATGGCGTCTCAACAACCCGATGAGGTAAGTGGATTTTTGATTCTCCCAAGGTACCTTCCAGATGTGGGGTTGATGGGCTGCAACTCGGCCCAACCTATGGCAAGGCACAACAGTACCACACTATTTGTGTAGCTCCACAATGAGAACAGAGAGAGGCATAGTCAGTGCTTTTTGTGTAAAAAAAAAAAAAAAGGGTGCAGGAACTCACAACTTATTAATCTTTTATTTATTTATTTATTTATTTATTTATTTATTTATTTTTCCTTTCTCATTCACAGCTTACTGAGTTCACCAGTGACACCAGCACCTCCCTTAGCCAGGTGGATGATCCCTTAAGGTAAAGCATTGTGCGTTTCCTGTCACCTTTAGTGGCTCAAAGCCAGAAACATGGGGCCCAACCCTATCCCCCCTGCCAGCCCATAGTGCACAGTGCTGCAGACAGAGCACATGCTGCATTCTATGGGGTGTGTGTGTGTACCAGACAGCCCAGGAGATAAGTCAAATGTTTTCCTACTTACTTCCCCATAGGCCACCTGCCCCCCAATGGGTTTCATCAAACCTATAGTAGCTATTCTGCTTGCATAAGTCCAAGGAGACTTCTGGATTGGTTCAGGGCAGGGAAAGGGGATTAGGATTAGGCGGTGAGGTGGTGCCCCTGCCCAGCCCCCTGCCCAGCCTACTGCCTGCCCCAAACTGCCCATGATTCTCCCCTGAACTGCCCCTGCCACCAACCTGCCTGTTCCAGCAGGAGATCTGGAAAGCACTGTTGTGTGTACTTGGCCTCTGGCTCTTTGCTTCGGCAGCCCCAAAGCTTGTGACTCTGATCTTCGCCACCTAAAGAGGTGTTGTAGATCTGAGCAGCCCGGAGCTGGGCTATGCTGCCCAGGAACGGGGTCAGGATCCGGCACAAGTGACGGATCCTGGCCCCACCCCCACTCTCTCGCCACCTGCCCACGGGCCTGCCTGCAGCCTGCCTTCCCTCTGCCCCAAAACTCCTCCTCCCCACACCCCCCAGACCCACACGCCAGCTGAGTTTGGCTGGCATGAACTTACCCATCGTCGGGGCAACAGAAGCTGGATGCAGCCCCTGCGGGCCGGCGCACATTCTTGCGCCAGCCCAGCTGTCTCCACACATGCTTTATGGCACATTTACAACCCTCCTAGGCTGGCGCAAGGGACTTGTGCCGGCCAAGCGCACCATTTGGATTGCGCTCTAATTTGATTTGATTTTTTTGTATGGGGGTGTTAAAAATTTTCCTGCTTGATGATGTCACTTCCAACCATGTCGTCACTTCAAGGTTAATATCTTCACCCAGTGGGTACTGACAGATTGTCATTCTAAAAGTGGGTCCTGATATGAAAGAGTTTGAGAACTACTGATCGAACCCCATGGAATCCAGGCCAAGGAGAGGAACAGCATTCCTCACTTCAGAGCCTTTTTGCAGGTCCAACAACTCTCACTATCCGGCAGTCCATTTTTGCTGAAATCTCTACCATCTCTGGTGACAAGGGAAAGCAATCCTGGGGTGCAAATTTTGAATCTGTGTCACTTGAAGTGCAGACCTGCTACACATGCTCAACATGCTACACTGAGCAGGATTCCTTGAGGGAATCCATGGAGGTGACGCAGATATGGTTAGCCCACATCAGTTTGTTACTAATTGTGTGTGTTTTTTCTTCTCTATCTGTCTCCTTCTCCCAGAAACCTGGGATATTCTGACGGGGAGGAAGTGAGGCTGATGTGGGATCTGGCCACTCTCCAGAATCAGATGATCAGCCCAAACCATCTGATCCGGGCACAGGCTCTGGAGAAGTGTGCAGATCTGCTGGGAGAGATCCAGAGATACGTGAGTCACTGAGGGGAGTAGTTTGGACAAACCTTGTTTTGAACACCAAAGGCTGCCCCTTCCAGGATTGCTGTGCAAGCCGGCTACATGCAATCAATATTCATTTCTGAAGCACTTCAGAGTATTCAATCTGCTTCACAGATTATATTACTCATCCTTTCAACAACCCTGCAGGGTAGGCCAGTCGTAGAACTACAACATCCCTGACAAAGGGCCAACCAGCTTCTGCGTAAAGATCTCCAATGATGAAGATCTACTACCTTCTGAGACATAGTGTTCTACTGCACAATTCTTTGGACCATTAGGAAGTTTTTCCTAATGTTTAATTGAAATCCCCTTTGTAGTCCAAGCCCACTTGTCCCGGTACCATCCTCCAGAGAAACTGGGAACAAGGCTGCTCCATCTTCCATGCAACAGCCCCTTAGATATTGACAGATAGTTCCCAAATCACCCGGTCAACATCTCTTCTCTCAACTCCTTCATGCGAATCCCTTTCAACTTGTCCACATAGGATGCAGTCTCTGGACTCCTCACCCATCCTAGACTCCCTCCTCTGGACCTGCTCCAGTCTTCCAGTAAGAACCTTGCCATAGGTTTCATCATGATTTCATGGCCCAGGAGAGATTTGAATGGGGTTTTCCCAACCTACAGGCAAAACGAGGGAAAGTAGCTCCAATTCAACCAAAGAAAAAAGTGACAGACCAAGACTGGGGTTCTATTTCATCACCTGATTGATTGATTTAGCGTAAGGCATATAATACATGGACTTCTATATCAGTTAGACTAGATCAAATGTCAGTGTCCAGTTCATGCAGCCATTCAAAGACAGAGTGACCTTCAAAGGAAAAGTCAGACCATGGGCCATTATACGCCCTCAGTTTGCAGCCAGACACAATGTGGTACATGGTTTGGTGGAAGAACCCGCAATCACACTGAGAGGTAGAGACTAGCCCCCATTTAAACACCTGACAAACACCATGTAGAGTACGGATCACCTGATGCTTTAACCACACACAGTGTTCTTTGTTTTTATATTATTACTATTATTGTATTTATTACAGTATTTATATACAAGCATGCCCCTGTATCTGCGGGGGTTCCATTCCAGAACCTCCTACAGTTACCTGAAACTGTGGATGCTGGCAAACACCTGCCCCCCACCCTCTGGAGGTGAGGGAAGCAGACCTCCCCGTCCGTGGCCTCTGCCGGGCTCAGGCTGAGCTTGGCAGCTCAAATAACATAACTTCCGGTTTCACGGAGAAACCAGAAGTGGCTTTTTAAAGCCTTATAAGGCATGAGGAGGTTTGGGGAAGCCCTCTGGGCGAAGCGGAGCTCCCCTCGCCTCCGGAGGGGGCAAGCGCCCAGGGGGTCCTGCGGACTCAATCCACGGATAACTGAATCTGTGGATATGGGATCCATGCATACCGGGTTCCCCGGGTTCCTATGCCTTTCTCATAGACTCCTGTTGTTCTCATGATGCATTTTTGTCATTTGCCGCTTGTAATATTGCACTGTTCTGATTGTTTTATTGAATCTTTGGGAATTTCAGCCAGAAGCCATCATAGGTGTTTGGTAAATAGTCAGTGTGCCTGGGTTATGAGATGTAAAGATGCAAAATATCCCTGCAATAGGACGTCTCCTTCCTGCCATCAGGGTGAGCTGTTTATCCCAGCATTGGCTAATCCTCATTTCTCTCCAGCCTTCCGTAGAGTTGCCTTTGCTTCCCCGCCTGGTCACGATCCTCGGTCTCTGCTCGTTGGATACAGATGCCAGGTGCGATGAGAATGCGGTAGAGGTTCTCTGGGAGCTGCTGCCCATCCTGCGCCATCGGGCGGGTAAGTCTGGAAGGAGCTTGAGCTGTTGCCTGCAAAGGTCGCTGAACCTTTTGCCAAGTCGAACAGAATACATCAAGGGACAGATAGAGTGTTTGTGTTTGTTGGGCTGGTCACAAGCACTACCTTAACTCCAGAGCCCAGGTCAGCCAGGGGGATAGACTTGGGCTCCTGTTGTGCTTTGACCTCTGTGGCTGAGGTTTGCTGAGTAGGTAGACCTGGGCTCTCCACCCAGACTTGGAGCCCAGGTTTACCGGCCTCCCTGGATGAGGTTAGCTGAGTGGATAGACCTGAGCTTCTGCCTGGACTTGGAACCCAAATCTACTGGCTTACATGGATGAGGTTTGCTGAGCAGGTAGACCTGGGCTCCCACCCAGACTTGGAGCCCAGATCTACCTGCTGGGTAGACCTGTGTTCTTGGCTGTGCTTGGGCTGCTTCCCGTGGACAATTTGAGGCTTGCCATGGATCCTTGTTCCCCCCTTGAATCTGCCCCGGAATGCATCACATTTGAAGACTGCCAGTTGAAAGCCTTTTCGTTGTCTGGCCCCTTGGCAAGGCTAATGAAGGCTGGCAGTTTTCTTTTTCAGGCAGCATCTCCCTCTCTTTTCTAGGTGTAGAATCAGTTGCAAGGGGAGCTGGAAGAAACCCAGGGGCCTTCCTCTTGCCCTCCATGCAGTAGCCCTTGCTGCAGCGTTGGAGCATCCAGTGCTCAGTGTGGGTTGCTCCTACTCTGTTGGCTGCCTTGAGCTGAGGGCACTTGGAGTCTAGACAGCATGAGGGTGTTCAAATGGCGCATGGAGGAATTTTCCCAGGGATGACTAAGTTTCTTTTGGGCCCCTTCCCAAAGAGGATGGGGCGAAACAGAGTGAGGGGAGGGTGGCGACGGGAGCAGGCAGAATGGGGGCAGGGAGCGGGGTGAAACAGAGTGGGAGGAGAGTGGTAGCAGCCAGAATAGTCTTTGGAGCCTGGGTCTACCAGGCTTCCCCATGTGGAGAAAATGTAGAAAATCATTGCAGAAAGTTAGCAACATTGTCTTTAGGCTCCCAGGAGCATGGGAAATGTCCTGCCTGCAGAAAATGTACTTCTGCAGTAGCTGTAATCCCACCGCTCTGTCCCTGAGCTCTTATACACTCCTTCCTGGAAAGTGGATCCACAAACTAAAGAGCTACTGCAGCAGGCCGGTTGCCTCCTGGATTTGACACCAGGAGTGTTAAGGAGTGTCATGTATGCATTCCCTGGCCCGGTGCATATGGCTTGCAGCAGCCAATGCCGCAGCAACCTCAGCATCCCAAGTCCAGGTGAGAAATTTCTGTGGCCCCTCCTTTGGCTGCTGGGCCCCCTTTTTCACTCTGTGCCTGGGTACAAATTACCCCCTCTCATGGGCACTGTTGCCTTGACAGGCACCCGCTAGTCATCGCCACAGGACTGCCTCCTCCTCCCTGCCACCCTCTTGCAGTGGCTGCAGTGGCTGTCCTAACTCTGTCGCTGTTTCACCATGTTCCTCTGAGCTTCACCAAGATCTTTCCAGACTAGAGGACCACATATTTTGGCAGTCAATAGCAAGCAACCTTCAGCTGATCTAATGGAGGGTCAAACAACTGTTCAATACGGGATTCTCTGATCTCATTCCGATGGAGGCCAGGGAGGAGTTGCAATGAAGGGGCATCCGTTGTATGGTGGAATGAGTCGAAGCTGTTTCTTTCCCTTGCAGACATGCTGATAAATTCCTCCTTGAACCAAGACTCTATCAAGAATGCACTCCGCATCCTGAATGCAACTGATGTAGCACTACCAACCATCTTCAGGAACAACAGCTTCATCCTGGTCAGAGTAAGTTAGCATCACAAGGGACAGAGTACTCCTGACCCCATATGAGAGTGAGTGACAGCACAATCCTATCCTTGGGCTGCTCTGCTGGAACTTGTGTTCCAGCAGCACAACCTGACTTATCACACTGCGAAATATAACACTTGAGCACACTGCTGGGTGGCTGCCAGAAACAGTTAGTGGTGCTGACCAGGCAGCAGTGGGTTTCCTATATCCCCCAACAACAGGTCAGCGGGGAAGGCAGGTGTGTGCACGGAAGGGGAGGACTGGGGCATTCCGTGGGAGGGACAGAGGCAGGAGGGGGTGGATCCAGCAGCAATGGTGCATGCTGAATCTAATCCCCCCTTTCAGAAACCTCCCTGCCCCTTTTCCCACCTTGGACATACACCACCAACACAGGTGGTGTATGTCCAAAGAGACCCATAGCTAGCCCCAGGGCTTATGTGGGGTTAGTTAAAAAAATGCTTTTTACTTGCCTCCCATAAGAAGATAAGAACAGCCCCACTGAATCAGGCCATAGGCCCATCTAGCGCAGCTTCCTGCAGTGGTGTAGCTAATGAACGTGTAGCCCAGTGCGGAGCTCAAAATGATGCCCTGGAAGTGATTTCACAGCAGGAAGTGATATCAAGCCCAGGCTTTTTTAAAAGTGCAAATTGGGGGGAAACTTGCCTCCTCCCCCAAGGAGCTCATCACCCACTTGATCTGCCATCTCCCCCCAGCCAGTGGCATAGCTAAGGCATCTGTCTGCTACCTGGAATCAAAGATTTTGTGGCCACCCCCATGACAAAATCAAACTTAATTAAGTAAATACATAAAAAGTTTGCCCCTTATTGGTTCAAGACACTGTGCTGGGGTGATGAGGGACGGTTGTTCTCCCCCTGCTAAATAGAAGAGGAGCACCACATGAAAAAGTGCCTCTTTACCAGTTAGCAGGAGTAGCTGTATTATGATACATGGAAATGAGAGTTGACTCATATTCACATCTTACTGGTTCTCTGCTGTATCATAAGAACATCTCTTTGGCTCTCAGAAAAATCAGTCTCATAAGTCAGCTTTGAGTTAAAGTCGGTTTTTGTTCTTTAAGGCAGTTGTATTTTCGTTTTCTGGTTAATTGGCCATAACTTTTGATAAAATACAGTTATTCTAATGTGGTTTGTTTCATTGAATTCTGCATTAAATAACCTTTCTAATGATATATAACGTGATGGTATTATTTGTATATACCAAGATTTGCTCAATTATGGCCACTAGTGTCAAGCTCAGCTTGTTGCCCCCCTAAAGCTTGTTGCCCGGTGTGACTGCTACCCCCTGCACTGCTACCCCACTGGCTTCCTGCATGTCACAGTGGCCCACCAAATGTCTCAGGGAGGACACAAGACAACAAGAGACCTGCATCCCAGTGCCATCCCTTGCATATGGTGTTCTAAGGTAACCCACTTCTAAAATCAGGAGGTTGCACATACACTTCATGGCTTGTAACCCGTGATGGACTTTTCCTCCAGAAATTTGTCCAATCTCCTTTTAAAGGCACCTAGGCCAGATGCCATCACCACATCCCATTTGTCTTCAGGTAGTTCCCACCTACCATAGGATGCAGTGTGAGGAGCACCTGCATTGCTGCTGTTGGTGGGTGAAAGGATTGGGGCCTGAGTGTGTGTGTATATGGGGGACATCTAATTCATTCCTAATTCATTCCTCCCTTTGACTCACCATTCATTTTTTTGGCTTTCTGCCCCTTTGTTTCTTGTGTCTGGCTCTATAGTTTCTGTCTATTAACCTTTCCACCCCTCCCTGGCTATGCAACATTTTACTAGTAATAATTTAGACCCGTCTCTTGTTCCAAAGGAAAACATATGAGAAAAGCAAGGAGGAAAGGGTGTGAAGCCTTACATGGTCTGAGGCCTCACTGCGTCCTAAACTTCAGGGTTCTTCCAACCTGGAAAGGAAGAGGAATGGGGCTGAAAGACTGGGGGAAAATGTAGGTGCTTGGAGGTTAAGCCAGTAGTTCTCAACCATTTTAGCCCCATGACCCACCTTCAGCATGGAGCTCAGCAACCCAGATGTTTTGGCGTTGGCGTAATGATGCCATCACATCGCTGCCCAAACATCTGGGTTGCTGAGCTTTTGCATTTTTTTAAACACAAAAAGCTCACCTGTGGAACATGTTTTTGTCAGCAACAACACAATGCATCTCAGCCCAGAGGGGGCCAAGCATTCTGCTTTCCGGTCTACAGCCCACTCTGGTCCTTGTCGCGTTGTGTTCTTGTTCATGTAAACATGTTCAATGAAAAAAACACACTCCAGAAGGTGTGCTTTACAAGTAATAAAAAAAAAAACCCGCAACAGCTCAGCAAGCTCATGCCATGTTATGCAACCTGCCAAAAATCGGTTTGTGACCCACTTGTAGTTGTGACCCACAGTTTGAGAGCCACTGGTTAAGCCTGGCGCAAACACAAGATGTTCAGTTGTGTTCAATACAAGATGTTCAATACAATAATGTGTATTATTGCTAACATGGCAATAATGAAGTGAAGGCAAATAACCTTAACTAACCATTTCGGTGCTTTTTTTGGTGCACATAAGCACCTTCATTGTTGGCTTAAACCAGTAGTGCGCAATCTTTAGGAGCCTGCAGACCACTGAGGCAAAAATTAGAATTGTCGTGGACAATGTGGAACCCCCCCCCTCGTTCCCACCTTACCCCCTACACACAAAAAATGCACAGCCTATCAGAGAGAATGGACCACCCGCAACCACAGCCAACACTTCAGTGCTGGCTGTGGGCGGTCTGATCTCCACCCTCTATGGTGGTCCATGTGGAAATGCTCACTTGGCAACATGGAAGTGATTAAAGGCATGTTGTTGTTTTTTTCCTGAGACTGTGTGGACCACTTCTCAGGGTCTCACGGACCACCTGTGGACCACAGGTTGGGAACCAGAGGTTTAAACTAAAGGTGGTGGTGTTTTATTTTCATCTTAATCATTGTTAAATATTTACAGTCACATGAAAGCGTAAGACCCAGTAGTTGAGAGACAGGTTGGAAATAAGAATAAGGGCCCAATCCTCTCCAACTTTCCAGTGCCGATGGAGGCACAATGCAGCCCTGAGGTATGGGAACAAATGTTCCCTTACCTTGAGGTGGCTTCCTTGACTGCTTCCCCACTGCAGGATGCGGCACACACCCCTTTGGTATGCTGCATCAGCACTAGAAAGTTGGATAGGATTGGGCCCTAAGGCAAATTCATGGCTCCTGACAAATGTGACTCAAATGGAACCTTCTCAGATGATGAAAAGGCTTTTGAACTGATTAACACAGTGGTCCCCAAAATGTGGTTTGGGACCCACTGGTGGGTCATGCCCTGATTTTTGGTGGGTAGCATAAGGATGATGGAAAGATCAGATAACTAATTGCCTCAAGCCCTGAAGCTATTCAAAAATGAATGAGTGAATGAATAAACCTTGATTGGGCATAGATAGAGAAATCATAAAAGCAAACATAATTAGTCCTAATCCCGTTGATCAAAAACAGAGTTAAGATACTAAATTACTAATAAAACATTTACAGTTCAACATAAAATATCAACATTTTTGACAAATTACATTAAGAAAGCTTAGAAATCACCATAAGTAAAAATTTAGAAACTCCCTCTAGCACATCTGGTGAGCAGTCATTAGGAGACACTTCAGTTTTGCCTCATCCGAAAGCCCATTCATTTTGCCAAGAAGTGATATAAGTGTGGCGGGATCTAGTGTGCCGAGGACAATAAAAAAGAATGTGTATGATTGAGTCAACATTTCCCAAATTACAAGGGCAGAGGCGTTCTTTATAGGGTATTTGCCTATATCTGCCTTCTGTGACCTTGGATGGAAACACATTGAATCTTGCCAAGGAGATTGCACGACGTTCAGAAGGGTTGATCAGAATACTCAGATAAGGAGCCATTTGCCCATACTTTAGCGGGATAGAGAAATTAAGAGGGGAGCAAATTCTAGAAGCAAGTTCAAAGAGGTTTTGTGCCTCAATGTCTAGCATTCTTTGCTTCACGCTTTGATAAACTGCAGGGAATGGATAGAAACTTAAAAAATCCAAAGAAAAACCAATGGATTCGATTTTTGATTTAATTGGGCTCTACTCAGATAGCATTCTGGATAGGAGACTGCCTGGTTTCATGTTATAATGGAATTGGAACCAATAGCGTATGGTTAAAAGCCATGCTCTTGATACTAAGAGCGATTGTCTGGTCTCCAAACATAATGCAGAGTATGGTACAGATTTAGGTAAACCCAGGATAGCCCTCAAAAATTTAGCTTGGATACTCTCAAGGGCGTGATTTATAGCACTAATCCAGATAGGGCACCCGTACAGGAGCTGTGCCGCTACTTTGGCATTAAATACCTTGAGAGCAGCTGGTATATAACGATTGCCCTGACTTAAAAAGAATCGATTGGTGCTCTGCAAAGTGACACGGGCCAAGTTGGTAAGCAATTTTCGATGAGTACCCCAGCAAAGATTGTAGTGGAAGTGAATTCCAAGATATTGAAAGCTTTTGACCTGTTCCAGTTTCTCCCCTCCAATAGACCAAGTGCCTGGGCTCCATGATTTTGAAAAAACCATAACTTTGGTTTTCTGAGAGTTCAATTCGAGTTTGTTGCACTTCAGATAGTCAGAAGTTCTATTTAAAAGTCGCTTAAGTCCACTAGGTGTACAGGAAACTAGCACTGCATCATCTGCCTAAAGCAATGCTGGAATATGCATTGAACCTAGTTTGGAAAAATGTCCATCTATCTGAAGCAAAAAGGGGGCAAAATCGTGTAGAAAAAGATGAAAAAGAGTGGGTGCTAAAATGCACCCCTGTTTCACTCCCCTTTTGACCTGAATTTGGGGGGTCAATTTCCCCAGATGTCAATTTAATTTGGCAGGTGGTGGCTGTATAAAGTTTCTGAATAAGAGATAGAAGTCCAGGGTCTATATTGAGTTGAACTAGTTTGTCCCATAGCAGCGATCTATTAACAGAGTCAACATATAAGTTTTGATTTTTTAAGCCTTGTGTACTTGTCAATCAAATGAGCTAAAACAGCACAGTGATCAATTGGTGAAGATCCTTTTCCAAATCCTATCTGATCCCACCCTGGAAGGCCCAGATCTTCCATCCAGGATAGCAGCTTGTTTAAAAGATGTTTTGCATCAAGTTTTGCCCCCACTGCTAAAAGGCTTATAGGTCTAAAATGGGAAGGATCAGGATGGTCGCCTTTTTTGTAAATAGGCACTATAGTAGCATTTGTCCATTCAGCTGGTATTATACCTGTTTGGTCCACCACTGTGAATAATGAGGATAGAATAGGGGCCCACCATTCGGGGTCCACTTTCAGGATCTCTGACAATACCAAATCTGGCCCAGGAGCTTTCCCTTGTTTACTTTGAGAGACTAGCTCTCTCATTTCTTCAGGGGATACAGGAGGCCATGGGGTGGTTGCTGAAGGATTTAAAGTCAAAGTGCTCAGCCACTTTCACCCTCTTGGCAATAGAAGGTGGAGAACAAGTGGCACCACTCGTGTGGGGAGATGACCATCTGAGAGCGAGGTGCAGTTTTCTGAGCAGAATTGGTGATTATACCCCAAAATGGCTTAGAATTTTTATGTTCTATGGCGGCTAGTAGTTTATACCACAAGCGGGAAGCATCATTATGTGGCTTTTCTTGGATCAGTTGTTTCAGCTGCTTCTTTAGAATAAAAGATGTATCGGGAATTTGAATATCCCCTGAATAGCGGTACTGCTGGTAAACGGATCTAATCTGATTTTGGAGATCCATACAATCCCTATCAAACCAAGGGGATATTGTTTGGGATCCCTCCCCTGTAGCACCTTTAGCAGAGGGTATACTAGTGTAGGAGACTAAAGTGGATGAAACCCTAGAGATTAATAACTCATATATCTGAATTAGTTCTATCGGATCTGACTCGTTTAAAAGTGGGATTCTATAGCTCTTGTATGGCTCCGTGTAGAGCAGTTTGCTCATTTTCTGATTAATTGTAGTATTCCACATGATTTTAGGCCTAATTTCATATTCATTTTCAAGCTCTACATCAGGGGTAGAGTACTGGAAAGAACCTAAATCTAGCTTGAGTATGAAAGGAAAATGGTCACTCATTGCTAGATCATCAAGCAAAAAATCCATAACATTGACCTTGAGGTGAAGTGGAACCAGTGGTGGGATTCAGCAGGTTCTCACCTATTCTATAGAACCCGCACCGAATCCAGCTGTTGGTTCTAAGAAGCGTTTGCTGGCCAGGGAGCTCGCGCCTTGCAATGTCAGGGCTAACCCTCCTGGGGGCAGCAGCCGTGCGGGGCCAACCCCTCCCAGGGGAAAGCGGGTTGCTCCCAGCGGGTGCCGAGGCTGCTGGGGCTGAAGGGGCGAGCCAGACGCGGCCAACTGGAGTCTCCCGCGACGCGCGCCCGCAGATGCAGCCTGCTGACTAGGGTGAGAGAAGCAGCCCAGCTGCCTGCCCCGCACCTCCCCTCCCCGGCCAAGCTGGCTGACTGGCGAGTAGACTGCTCCTGCGCCTGGAGGCTCCTTGGGCTCAGCTCTCGCGGTGGGTCGGGGGCGCGGGCGGGATGAAGAGGAGGGCACCGGAGCAGCTCCCGCCCAAAGAGCCCCCGCTGCCCCTGAGGGCAAGCCCCCCTCCCCCCGCACGTCCATGGACACACAATGGAACTTACCTCTGGGTAGGCACTGAGCACAATCCTAACCAGGTCTACTCAGAAGTAACTCCTGTTTTGTTCAATGGGGCTTACTCTCAGGAAAGTGTGGTTAGGATTGCAGCCACTGTCAATCAGAAGGCGAAGGAAGGAAGCATCTCATCCTCATCACTGAGGCTGCAATCCTATCCACACTTTCCTGGGAGTAAGCCCCTTTGGCTATAATGACTTACTCCTGAGTAGACATGCATAGGATTGTGCTGAAAGGCTGCAGTCCTAGCCACACTTTCCTGGGAGTAAGCCCCTTTGGCTATAATGAGACTCTATAATGAGTAGACATGCATAGGCTTGGGCTCTCAAGCTGCAGTAAGCTCTGTTGACTATAATGGGACTTACTTCTGAGTAGACGGGCATAGGGATTGTGCCCTTACTTCCCAAAAGCACAGGACTGCACCATGGGGTTGGTTTTCATCCTTGGGGTTTGGGAATGCAGTTTTGTGCCTGGGATCTTTTCACTGCAATCCAATGTGTTGTTACACAACGATTGTATAATACACTATCAGACACATAGAGACAATGCTCCCACAGCTGAAATTCCTCAGGTTCAAAAAAGGCAGGAATGTGGCACCAAACATTACTTCATGAAGGGTACAATCCTATGCAGGTCTTCTCAGAAGTAAGTCCTGTTGTGTTCAATGGGTCTTACTCCCAGGAAAGTGTGGATAGGATTGCAGCCTTTGAGCAGAATCCTATGCATATCTACTCAGAAGTCAATCTCATTCTAGCCAATGGGGCTTATTCCCAGGAAAGTGGAAGTAGGATTGCAGCCTTAGGGCACAATCCTATGCATGTCTACTCAGAAGTAAGTCCTAGTGTGCTCAGTGAGGCTCTCTTCTAGCACCTGTGCAGTCACAATGCAGCCCTGAGGTAAGGGAACAAATGTTCCCTGCCCCCCACCACAGGATGCAGTGCATGCGCTATTGGTACAGCTGCACTGGCACTGGAAAATTGGATAGGATTAGGTCCCAAGTCCTCTTAACGGTAACTTTCCAGCACCAAGTCCTGGAGGTCTCCTTGTGACAAGGGAATGTTTGTTCCCTTACCTCGGGACTGCAATGTGGCTGCATTGGCTCGGAAAGTTGGATAGCCCTTAGGCTGCAATCCTACTCACACCTGGGAAGCAAGCCCAATTGACTATAGAATGTGATTTACTCCTGTGTAGGCTTGCATAGGATTGGGCTGCTATTCCCAGGTAAGTGTGCTGAGGATGGTACAGTTAGCATTTGCTCCTTCTCTAGCAGAAAAGTTCCTTTAGGTTATTCTCTCCCCCCCATGGCAGGCTGACTAGAAATTGAAGATTTTTTGAACAAGTTTGCAAATTGGGTTTAGGTCTTATCACCTAATGAAGAAGAACGGGAGAAGCACTGGGAAGAACTTGTGATCAGGGTGAACCTCAAAACCTGCAAGGCTTGTTACATGTGCTGTTAATTTTCATTTTTAGGCTGGGTTGTGGGTGCTTGGGCACCTACACAGCTGCAACACTTTCGAAGGACTGTGGTGGGGAGGTTCTGCCTCCCCACCCACTGCAGGCCCCTGCTTTGCACTCCCTGGTCAGTAGCAGCCCTCAGGCTTGTGGGAGAATTGCCACTAGAGTAGACCAAAGTGATGGGTATCTACTGTTGCCTGTCGGAAAGCAACCTAGAAGAACAGTCCCCTCATAGTACTTTTTTGCTCATTAGTGAAACTGTCCTTCAAGGCTGCCATTCTCTCTCAAACCCTGGAAGTCAACAACTCCCCTTGAACTTGTTGGGCTTCTGAGTAGACGTGCATTGGATTGCAGAGTTGGAAGTTGGAGGGGGAAGCTTTAGAGTTTACTGGAATTCTTTTTGGGGCTGGGTGGTAAAAGGAATAGAGCATCATTTCTCAACCAGTAGTACTCATACCACCAGTGGTACTTGAGGTAGTGCCCAGTCGTACTCATGGCGGGACCCCCCCCAGACCTCCACTGCCTGGCAGTGAGACCAGCAATATGATGCAACAAACAGTGGTAGGAGGCTCAGTTCTGCTTTTCTTGTACTCAAAAAAGCCCTCCCATCTACCCTGGGAGCCCAATCCTATGCATGTCTACTCAGAAGTAAGTTCCATTATAGTCAATGGGACTTATTACCAGGAAAAAGTGGATAGGATTGTAGCCTGAGCCTCTTACTGTGGTTTATTGCATCATGTCTGGCCTCTTAGTATGGAAATAACTGGTGATAAAGTCATTCCAGTTACTTCCAGTTGTACTTCCCGGAGGTGGGCCATGCACAATGGCGAGAGGCAGATGCTGAGGAATGCTGTAATAGAACAAAACAGAAGGGGAGATGTAAAGATGTTACTGTGCTGTGGTTGCTTTTGGTTGATGATGAGGTGTCAGACTATGTGCTCAGTGCACTTTTGCTGACCAGATGTTCACCACTAAAAGTGAAGCAGATCCTTGAGAGGATTGACTGCTCTGGTAAAAATCACCAAGTTCCCACTGAGAAGGAAGGTGGCCCAGCTCAAAGCCCAGTGCAGCAAGTTGGTTTGTGCAGATGTGAAGGTGCTCTGCTGCTGTGGTGTCTCCAGAGGTTGGTAACCTGGAGCCCTGGCAGTTCCCACCTCCTCTTCTTGGTGCCTTCCTGATTTCATTATACAACTGCCTTGAGAATTCAAGAAAAATGTCCATTTGAAGTGTGCATTTCAGCCGCATGTTTATCCTCCTTGGAAACTAGTGGCCAGAGGCCTGTAAGTGTGACTACAGAGGACAGAATTGCAGCCTTACCATTTGGATTTAGACATTGGGTTAAAGTTACAGTGCAATCCTATGACTGTCTACTCAGAAGTAGGTCCCATTATGTTCAATGGGACTTACTCCCAGGAAAGTGTGTACTGTACAGTAGAGGAGTGCAGCCGTAGTCTTTCAACGTCCTTTGCGGCAGACAATTGAAGCTGAGTTGCTTATTGTTCATTAGGACATAGAACCTGTTGCTAATTTATTTGAATCCCACCACTGAGTGGAACCAAGAAATAATCTATAACACTGGAACCAATGGCTGAAGCAGAAGTGAATTCACTTGAATTGGGGAAATCTACAAGGCCATTTAACCATATTGTATTAAAATTGAGACAGAATCTGGCCAAATAGAGGCCAGCTGCATTTGTTTTATTATCTTTGGAAAATCTCTCTAAAGAAAATAAATCAAGGAGAGATGAATCAGGATCTAAGTTTGCGGCAGTACTGAGCAACGGCTCTGAATTTGCAAGCCTGGCGTTGAAATCCCCACCAATAAGCCAATGGCATGAAGGAAATTCCATGTCTAACTCCTTGACAATTTTAGAGAAGGTGCTCCAATTCTGGGATAATAATTGGCTGTTCAAGCCAGGAGGAAGATAAACCTTTCCAATTATTAATTGGAGATGGTTAAGAATAAGCTTGACTGCATGACATAATTTGCTAGTTGTCTTGGTGACCACCAGTTCTGAATTGAGCTGGGAAGAGACAAAAATTGTCATCCGCGCTTGCAAACGCCCCTTGGAGCTTATTCTATAAGCTGGAATGTTGTAGGAATTAAAACCTTGAAGGTGTAAAGGAATTTGAGACCAGGTTTCCTGCAAAAGGATTATGTGAAAATCACATAAATATCTCTGAAAAGTCTCATCGTTAACCTTGCTACGCCATCCCGCAATATTCCAAGAAAGAAGTTTTAAATATGTCCTTGATGTGAGATCATGTATTGCAGATGTAAGTCAATCTCCCATCAGATTGACTTACATCTGCAATACCTATTCAAAAATCAAATAGCTGCTAATTGACCTGCAAAGAGCTCAGCTTCTGCAGTCTGCAAGGTAGCTGCTAACTCTTTTTTTCTGGGCATTATTGCTTGTAAATAAATCAATATTTTTTTCTAGATGGCCTTTCATTTAAAGTCTGTTAAAGCTAGGTGGGTCCCAATAGAGTGTTGTATTAAGAAGTGGGTCATGGTGCTGAAATGTTTGGGAATCTTCTGGATTTGATTTTGTTTATCATTGTTGTACATTGGACTGTTTATGTTTTATGTTCGGTTGTATGTTCTGAACTTGTAAGCTGCTTTGGACATGTTCTTTCACTAAAAGCCCAAGACCATTTTCCATGGAAAAGTGGAGTATAAATAGTTGAATAAACCAAGCAAGATTTGACGCTCAGAGATGTTGCATTGTTTCAGGTCTTTGGTGCATTCCTGACTCCTGAAGAACTCTTGGAAGCCGTGGCCTTCCTATCCGGAGCTGCCCAGAACTCCTTTGAGGTGTTTGATATATATTGCTTGCTCCGTCAACTCCTCAAGCAGTTTGGCGGCAAGGTAGTGAAGGTAAGGAACTGCAAAGATATTATTATTATAGAAATTTATACCCCACCTTTCCCATGCTGAAGCAATTACCCAAGAGGACTTACAAAGCTCCATAATAAAATACAAAGTATCATAACAGGTCAGAAGGAAAAACATCCAACAAAGCATTAAAAACATGTTAACAGTAAGCAGTGAAACACAAAACGAAGAAACAAAGTAAGACCTGACACATATTATTGAGCCGTTGGGAGAACAAATAAATCCAGAGAGACAGTCTGGATAGCAAAGAAGGATCTTGGTTTTGAACTGGATCTCTTGGAGTTGTAAATCAATCCCATGCCATTGGGATCCTTGCGCCAGATCCTTAGCATGTTTTGAAGGATATATTTTTGAGCATATCATGCCAGTACTAACCAAAGGACTTTGAAAGACCATATGTCAGGTGAGTGGCCTTAGAGGTGAAAATATAAACCCCCCTCCCCCCCCTCAAGTTTAGCTTGGTGTTCCTGAATTCTAAGTTCTGCAATAACCCCAAGTTTCAGCATGGAACAGATGTCAGGTACCAATCCTAATATATCTGTCATCTCCCAAAAGATACGTATGCAAGAGAGGCAAACCATAAGATGCTAAGGGTTTGTGTGAAATCCATGGCTGAAATCAGTGGTTCTCAGACTTTTTTAGAACTGGGATCTGCTTTTTAGAATGGCAATCTGTCAGGGCTCACCAGAATTGATGTCATTGACCAGGAAGTAATGTCATGGCTGGAAGTGAGATCATCAGACAGGACAATTTAACACCCCTCACATGACAAAGTCAAATCAAATTAATTAAGGGTGCAATCCTAAGCCACTTTCCAGCAGTGACATAAGGGCAATGCAGTTGTGAGGTAAGGGAACAAACATTGCCTTACTTTGAGGAGGCCTCAGTGATTGCCACCCAACTGCAGGATGCAGCACTTGACCTGTTGGCAAAGCTATGCCAGTGCTGGACAGTTGGTTAGGATTTGAGCCTAAGTATATTAAAATGTTACAATAAGTATAAGTTTAAAAAGTTATTTGAACTAAAGAAGAACCCTCCTAACTTTCCCAAGCAATTGATGATCTGTTTCAAGAAAATTCCCCAAATATCCCAAAGGCTGCAATTCTGTCTGCGCTTACCCAGGAGTAAGCCCTAATGACTATCAGTGTGAAAAGCATTTACATAGTATCCTGTTGAAAGTACAGATCCATAACATTTCCCTAAATGTTTCCCTAAATGCAGTCACACACTCTTCTCTCATAGGGAAGAGAGAGATGGAGAGGGAGTTTGGCATGAAGGAGAGAGGACTGCTCTTCTTGTTCCTCTTCTCACTCCATCTCCTTCTTTGTTTTCAAATCCAGGCATTGGGAGGAGAAAAAAGGTTTAGTAAAGGTTTTTTTAGCAATTGCCTTGGGCAGCAAATCGGTGGGCAGAAACCAACAAATGGAGTTGGGTTCCCCCCCCCCCCCACAGGGTGACCAGGTATCTTCTTTTTCCAGGACATATCCTCTTTTTAACCTCGTGTCCTGGAAAAGAACTTTAATGTCCTCCTTTTCCCTGTGAGTGGGCCCCTACAGGCAGCACAGAACTGTCTTGTAATTAATGTTATATATAATAAATTATAAGTATTATAGTTTTGAATTTAAGAAGTAATATTGTTTTATGATTGTGCCCTAAGTGTTTAAATTAACCACATGAAATCAATACATGAATGTTCATAGCTTTTATTGTGTCATGTCCTACATTTTTCTTGGAATTCCTACATTTGGGGGTGCCTGATCCTCTTTTTGCCGTTATGACATCTGGTCACCCTCCCCCGTCCACCAGTCTGCTACCTGAGGAATTCATCTCACCTGGCCTCATGGATGTTGCCCTGCCTAGGACGGCAACAGCCTCTGAGACATTTTGCTTCTGGGTACCTTAGCAGTGGCCCTTTGCTTTCCTGACAGGTTGAGACATTGCTGGAACACTTCTTTGAAAAGTGTAAAACGGAAAGGAGGGGTGAAAGCAACATGCCCTTCTTAGGTTTTGGCGTGCTTGCAAGTGAGAACCTGGTCCAAGTGGTGAACTTTCTCCTCCAGCATCCTTTCAGGTATCTATTTATTTAAAGCATTTCTCCCTCTCTGTTAGCATTTATAAAAAAACCACCCATAGCAGCTATAGGGGATTTCAGCTTGTACTGCCTTGGATGGCCCATTGGGGATCTATGGGGCTTACAGTAGTGCCTAAGGGCCCAATCCTATTCAACTTTCCAGCACTGGTGTAGCCACAATGCAGCCCCAAGGTAAGGGAACAAATGTTCCCATACCTTGAGGAGGCCTTTGTGACTGCGTCCTCACCACAGCATGCAGCGCATGCCCTGTTTGCACGGCTGCACCAGTACTGGAAAGTTGGATAGGATTGGGCCCTAAGTATCATGTCTCTGCACCCAGGACAAACTTAAAGCAGGGTTCCCCACCACCCTCTCTGCCTGCCTACCAGAATGAAGAATACTCTGTTCTGGAGCATCTCTACGGGTGTCCGGTCACATCTAGTTCATGGTTTAGTTTCCTAATATTTCAAACTTGATTTGTATTAGGAGCCAGGAATTGTAGCCTTGTATGCACATAGACCAGCGTTTCTCAATGTTCATCCCACACTGTACCACTTTGCATGATCCACCTATTGGAAGTACCAGCAGAAGTGATTGCCAGTTACTTCTGGGTTGAGAGGCCAGATGCCACATGACAAACACCAATCAGGAAGAGGCTCAGGGTGAACAGGAGGGCTTTTTAGAGTAGGTGAAAAGCCTGCTGCTCACGGAGCCAAGCCTCCTACTGAAGTTGGTCACATCAGTTCATTTGTCTTGCTGCCAGAAGCAGATGCCTGGGGGTCCCACAAGTACCATCAGACACAACCTCAAGTATCGCTGGTGGTACACATAGCATTGGTTGAGAAACACGGACATAGGGCGCAATCCTCACCTCTTATGTCAGTACTTTCCAGCACTGGCATAGCGGTGCCAATGGAACATGTGCTGCAACCTGCAGTTGGGTGTCACTCATGGAGGCCTCCTCAAAGTAAGGGAATGTTTGTTCCCTTACCTTGGAGCTGCATGGCCCTTAGTGCTGGAAAGCACTGACATAAGGGGTTAGGATTGCACCCATAGGCTCATTATGTATGCGCATGCTTCTGTGCCTGGCTGAGATTTAGTGGCAGTTCTGTGGGCACTGGAGACCTGTACAGCCATTTTATTTTATTTTTATTGCTTAAACAGAAACCCCCCAAAAATAGCATTACATGGATACATGCTTATGAGTTACATACTGGCATCCAGATCCTCAAATATATACAGTGGCGTAGCTAGGTCACTTGACAACTGGGGCCCATAAATTTTTGTCTCCTCATGCAACATAATTATTTAATTATTAATTAATTATATTAATTCTTTCACATTTTTATACCACCCTTCCTCTAAGCAGCTCAGGATGGTGTGTGTAGTTCCTCCCTTTATTTTGTCCTCACAACAACCCTGTGAGGTAGGTGAGACTGAGAGATAGTAATAGTCATGACATGAAGTGAGTAGTAATAATGGCCAGAAAATTAATGCAGTCAGTAGTTCCCCACAAGCAATAGATGAAATTCTGCATCAAATGGTCTCATGATGGTATTATTCCTAACATGATGGCATTATTCCTAAAAGCCACGCTTTCCAGAATTTTGGTCACTAGGGTGTCAACCCCCCCCCCCAGATGTCTCATTGGCCTGTTTTGAATTAAGGCAGTGGTTCTCTCATGTTTACACTGGGACCCACTTTTTAGAATGACAATGTCTGGGACCCACCGGATGTGATGTCAGGAAAAATTCCTGGTCCTGATCAGTAAGTTGATGTAAAAATTGCCCTATCAGTCCAGCTACTCCATCAAAAAGATTCCCTATTGTCCCCAAAATGCCCAGCTCACAATATTGAAATACCCACAAGGCCCAAATGCTCTGACTAAAAGCCCCTCTCTGACCCTTGTCCAAGAATGATACCAGCCAGCATCTAATATCCTTCTCAGAAAACAAGCTGGCTGCAGTATGGGCCCCAAGGATGAACAGAAAGCCATAAACAATGGCAAGAAACAAATCAGGATGAAAGGGTTAGGGTAAAAGGGATGTTGATAGAGCACCAGATCCTCTGCAATGGATAGGTCTGTAAACAAAGTGTCTATGCGCGTCAAACTGCCCTTCTCAAATCAACATCCTGAACTGATAACAAATGCCAAATGTTGTTCTTTTGCCTGTTGGTCTGTTAATTTTCCCATGGATGTTCTCCTCTCTTTGTGTGCTCTTGTACCCCTCCCCTATCTAGAATACCCTATAAATCCTGCATCATTGTAGTTTTTTGGGATCCTCCACCTGTGTGTGTGGGGGTCCCGTTTGCAAACGAGTAAAGGTTTACTTTTGTCAGAAGTCCTCTGAATTCTCCTGTCTGTTGTTTGCCGCTCTAAAAATCCGAACTAACAGTGTGCCCATTTGGCATCACTATTAATCTGTAAAGTTGGATTCACTGTGCAGGCATAACTCATTGACTGCCATATGTTCTGCATCATGTATGGGAAAGCCCCTAGCTCAGTGATAGGGCACGCGCTTTGTACATAGAATGACTTGGGTTCAATCCCTGGCATCTGCTGGTAGGGCTGGAAAGTGGATTTGACCCCTCTCGGAAATGCTGAAGAACCATCGCCAGTCAGAATAGGCAATGCTAAGTGAGATGGTATTGGGCAGTTTTGCACTCTCTCTGGGATTCCAGTGTTCATGATTATTACAGTTCTTCTTGCTGAGTTACTGCTCCCTGTGGGTACATCTGACATGTAGGAATGCCAGAAGAAAGTAAGGAATCCTGGGGCTTGTAGTTTGCCAAAGAGCATGCTACATAGGGCGGCACCAAGGCTGACTCCAGGTTGGAGGGGGCCATCAGTAAGGTAGGCAGATGTTGCCACGCCTGGTCCAAGGGACCTAACTGTCTGTTTTTCAATTCACAGCGCTTGTCAGGAGCACTGGCCGGTGGTGTTTGCCTGTGCCGATACAACCCTGCTCCTTGAAGCCCTGCTGTATGAGATGCGGGGAAAGCCAGAAGAGCAGACAAGTGTGGTAAGAGCTGTGCTGTGGAACTGGGTCACGATTCCCTTCTCCCAGTAGCGTATGAGTATATCCTGCAACTCCATGCAAGGAGAGAGAAGCCACGGGAGTTGGTACTGAGGGCAAAATCTACACACCAAAATTCACCCTGGAGAATATCAACTTCTTCAATATCAATGAATGTTAATATCCACAACAATCCAGAATATGATTTCAGGGTTTGAACCACAAGTGTGAATGACTGTCCCTCGTGCATGATGTGCTCTCCTTTTGTCAGGAAGGAAAGAGAGAACTGATTTCTGTTGGAGGGACTGCTCTTGATCTGGTATACTCTAGCACAGGGATTTTCAACCAGTGTGCCATGGCACATTGGTGTGCTGCCAGTGGTTCACAGGGGTGCTGCAGGAGTTTGGGAGAGGGTCATTTATCAGTAGGGCCGTTGGGGTGTGCAAGCCCCGCACCTGTAGTGCAATGTGCCTTGTTAATTGTCCAAAAACTGATGGTACGCCTTGACAATTTGAGCACCTTGTCAGTGTACCGTGAAAAGAAAAGGGTTGAAAATCTCTGCTGTTGCTGACATCTTTGCAATGTAGCTCTCCATCCAATGCTGGGTTGTTGGCAGAGACCAAACCCCAAAAGATGCATTTTGCAGGAAAGCCGAGATCGGCAGCTTTGTTTGAGACTTGAGTTCAAGACTCAGACATCAGTTAATTTAAGAAACATGCATGTGAGTTTGAGAGAATCCCATAGCTAGTCTGTCTAGCTCCATGGCCTTTTGAGGGGAAGGGGGAGAGAGAGCAGGAAGGAAGTAAAGCCTGAGGATTGTCCTCTAGGTATGCTTTACCAGAAGATAGAAAAGATAGAGAGAACACCTTATCCCACTACCATTATCTGCCTAGCCTTATGACCTCCCCGCTGGTACAGCTACAAGAGTACCACTTTGTTGCAAACTCCAATATGGGAGACCTGCCAAGAGACAATATGAAGTGCTCACTGCAGGTGAGAGATTTTTGAACTGTGGCTGAGTGAGAGACAAACCCATCTGACCCCATGGGGATGCCCTTTTCTTCAAGTCCTAGTGAAATGAGTGGAGGCTGTGAAAGAAAAAGAGGCAGGAACCATTCCTATCACTGGGGATTGTGCAGGAAACCTTCTGCCCAGCTGAGTTCATGAACAGGAAGGTGTATTTTTCTCCCTCGGTCAGGTTTGGGCCAACCCTGCCTCAGCTGGAGTTTGGGTTGGTGAGGAAGTGAGGGGAAGGGGGTGGAGGACGAGCCCAGTCCCCGGCAGGTACCAGGCAGATTGCAGTGGAGGACTCCCCCTGCAGCTGAGAGAGATGAGCATGTGCATACACACAGGATCTCACCCTCTGCTGCATGACATTCTGGTCCAGGACAAAGAAGAAGCTGTAAGAGCACCGGGCATCTCTTTTTCCTTTTCTCCTAGCAACATGCCACCCAAGCCATGAGGAGCTTTCTCTATGCTGCTGCCAACAAAAGAAGGGTGAGAGAGCAGTTTCCAAAGTTGCTTTTGACATTGCTGGGGCAAATCTCGGTCTCCTTGAAGGACGGCAGCAATGTGAGGTAAGTTGTCTCTGCAAGAGATCTTTTGGGTTTTGGTGCTAGCTTTTGGATTGACCATGCCAGGTATTGAATCTGGAACACGGTGCTTGCAAGGCATGGAGGCTACAACTCAGCCATGGCCACTTGCCCAGCATGTGGCCCTTTTTTCCTCTTGGACCACAGTGGCCAAACTCACTACCGCCACACACAGGAAAAGCAGTTCCTGTTTGGACTACATCTTTCCGTTCCACCCAGGCGCCATGTGTAATCCTCCATGATTGGGGGATGCTCTGGGCAGTCACATCTGCTGCCTGGCGTCCCAGAAGGCCACGTGACAGGACATTCAGGCACATGCGACTGCCCAGAGCATCTCTGTCTCTTGATCGTGGAGGACCACATGCAGCGCCCAGGCTGAACGGTAAGGTCTGCTCACCGGGCGCACAGATTTGTTGGAATCCCGGATTTGGCACCCAGGCCGGGGTTCCCTTGGACATGCACTCATCTGGGAAATTGACCTTACAATCTCACACTCTCAAAATAAGAAGAAGATTACTCCTGAGCCAGCAACTTGTTCCATTTCTGACTTAAATGAAACTCTTGGATTCTATAGAAGTGGGACCCTTAGTCACACTCCTGGTGTATCTGTGGCAGTGACCCTCCTGGTCTTACTTCTTTTATCTTGCTTGCAGAGAGCCGCTGAAAACACTCCAGCTTCTCTGTAACATCGTGAGAATCGTGACAGAGGAAACAGAGTGCTGGGATCAGCTGAGCAGTCCTCAATCTTTTAGTGAGGGATTGTCCAGCTTAGTAAGGTAGGAGGAAGACTGCTGGGTTTCTCAAAGAGTGTCAGATAGCTGAAGTTGTGGGATGTGAATTTGCATCATTTGTCTTCCACTGACATCTTTCGTGCCTCTTTTCCTTTTTCTTTCTTTTTTTTGCATGGTCCTGTTACCTATTCCAGGATTCTCCTCTCCAGCTCACACTCCTTGGTCCCTGGCATCATTCAGTTCCTTCTGCTTATCTTTGGGGCTGAAGAGCATGCATGGCTCTATGAAACAGCAGTGATGCTCTACCACAAGGTGAGGGGTACTGCAGTAGTTGAGAGGCTTCATTAGTGGCGATGCACTCTACAGCCTTTCCCTGGATAGGATTACGCCAGTGGTTCCCAAACTGTGAGTTGTGGCTTCCCAGGGAGCCATGAAAACCAGCTAGGGAAGCCACAGAATCTTTGTGAAAAACCTGCCTCTATAGAATTGTAGCCTTAATGGAGAGCCATGGCCAATGGCCCAGTAGATCAAGAGAGCCATCAGTCAAAAAAGTTTGGGAACCACTGGATTAGGCCATGTAACTGCTATGGAAACCAATGGTCCTAAAGATTGGTTGGCATGTGGATGACAAATTATGGGCACCATTACAGGGCATCAAATGATCAGTTAGAGTCTACTTGTGTTTACAGAGGGGTGTGTGAATTTTATACCCTCTGGGCTGGCTTTGCCCTGAATCTCTGACCTCAAGGTCAGGGAGACAAGGCATATGAATGACTTGGAATTCACTCTTTGAGTCTTTGCTTCAGCTTGCAGAAGAGACTGTGATAGATGTTTCTGGGTGTGTCCAGGCAACTCTATGCTCTAAACTTCTATCCATTTCCTGTTCAGTTCAACTGATGCAGTTCCTTCCAGCAAATCTTGAGAATTGTGATGGCACTGCCAATGCAAGAGTTTTCTGGCTCCGCTCACAGAAATAAAGTTCCCAGGATGCTCTGAGGAGAGGAAATGGCTTTTCACCAAATTTAAACCAGTGATATAGCTGTGCCCTCTGCATCTGTATGTGGTGGATAAAGCCATGAACACTCATCTGCAAAGAGCTCAACAAGGTGAACCAAAGTGTTCACCCCAATTAATTTGCTTCTGTTGTCCTTCTTGGGCTTTCAGTTGCTCCTGAACCGTGTGAAGGAGCTTGGAAACATCATGTCAAAAGACTCTCTCCTTCAGTGGCTGGATCATGGGAAACTCGGGGTTCGGAAGCTGAGCCTCAGAGGACTTTCTTCCCTGATCTTTGAATCTGATTTGGTAAGTCATCCTCGAAAGACAGGGATAATAAAAATGTAACTCCTCAGATAGTTGGCCGGCACATGCACAGATTCCATTCTTGCATATCCACAGGGACTTTGACAGAAGATTGCTGGGATGGGTATACTCCTCTCTGCACCTATCAGGTGGTGGGAACTCTGTAATAAAAGAAGCTGCACCCATGATAGTTCAGTTCAGTTCCTCTTTATATGTGCATTTGCTGATGTTCGAGGGGCAGAATTGCTACCTACTTCTAGTTATCTGACTCTATTCTCATTACCTGTGAATATAGTGCTGGTGCACTGGGATGGGGAGCAGTGCAGCTAAGAGCAGGCAGGCAGGTGGGGGCAAGAGAGGTTGCATGAGGAGGAGGAGAAGAGACAGTGGCCTCCTCGTGAGCAGAAGGCAGTGTTGGTGCTCTGCAGGGCTGAGAGGAAGAGACAGTATACAGTATATGGCCAACAGTATATGGAAGGAATGGGCGTAATTGCATCCAGTCAGTTTTTTAGAAAGTTGTCTACTTTAGGTCAGTTTTGGATACCAAAGGGACTTTGGGATTGGCCCATGGAGAATGGTTGGGCACACTTGTGTCCACTTCCTGACTTGCCCTGCCATCTTGGGCACCATCTTGGGGACTTGCTGCTGAACCTTCAGAATGGTGATGATGAGAGGCCAATTGAAGTCTACCTGAGGGCTGCTCTGGGGCAAGCCTATGTAAGGAGCCAAGAGTCAGGTTGAGGACGAGGACAGGTGAAGCTACCCCCTTCCCACTGCTGAACTATGAGGCTTGTTGTTGGGTCAGCAACCTTGAACTAGTCAAGGGACAGCCAGCACAGAGGCGGAAGCATCAGATGTTGATGAGCCTTCGCTATCACCTAACCCTATAGACATCAGGTTCATAAAGTGCATAGAGTATATGTTGAAGAGGTTTCCCTGGAACCGAACCCCATGTTTCCCATAGGCTCAATGATTCAGTATCTGCTAGCACGGTATCCACTCGATTTTCCAGGAACCTACCCTAGAGGATAACAAGAACTGACTGTATATATTTAAATGAGCCACCTCTTTTGTTTTAGATGAAGAGCCCCTGGTGCATACAGCTGGCTCTCTTCAATCAGCTGGGTGTGAGCGAGCCAGAAGCCCTCCCCAAAATTTTGGATGTGTTAGAGAGCACCTTGTCCTCTATCACAGGGGAGGAAGAAACCAGCTACATCAGAATGTTGTCTGCAACCTACTCTGCTCTTGTTGACCATGTGAGTGTTTTAGATTGTCATGTCAGACACTGTACAGGTGACCCATGGAGTTCCTTGGTACTGGGCACGCTATCAAGAGTGTGTGTGCTAAATTCAGGAGAAGAGACATGGGCTCCTCATCCTTGTAGCCACAGACAATGAAGGGCTAAAACCAGAAACAACATCTCTGTTGCACATTGTCACCAGTAATTTAGTGTTGGGAGAATTAGAACAGATATAAGAAAGTATTTATTTCTTTATCTACCCACCCACTCAGTAACTGTAATTATTCTTTGTAACTCCTTACCACAGGATGTGGTGATGGCATCTGGCTTAGATACCTTGAAAAAGGGATTGGACAAATGTAAGGAGGAAGAGTCCATCACAGGTTACAAACCATGATTGGTGTGTGCAACCTCCTGCTTTTAGAAGCAGGCTACCTCAGAATGCCAAGTGCAAGGGAGTGGCACCAGCATGCAGTCTTGTGTGCTTCCTGAGGTATCTGGTGGGCCTGTGAAATACAGGAAATTGGACTAGATGGGCCTTTGGCCTGATCCAGCAGGGCTCTTCTTATGCTCTTATGAGAATAGAAACCTGGCAAGTATCAATCTCTGGTGACTCTTCCTATTTGTTTCCTATTTGCAGGAGGAAGCAAGCGTCCGTGCCCTAGTGATAAAGCACTTGTGGTTGCTTCGGAGCCGGAAGGGGAAACAGTGGCTCCCACATACAACAGAAGCAGCCATTTCTGAAATGGTGAACATTCTTGTTCATCTCCAGGATAAGAGTGAGGTGGTGGAGGTGAGTGGCCACCTGCGTGACTTACATTAGCAGGAGAGAGGAATCACCTCCAAGAGCAGGGACCAAGACTCTTGTTGCCGGGGGTGACCTGCCATTGACTGTTCTGGGAAATTCTCCCATGTTGTAGCTCAACTCTTGCTTGCTGTGCCCGTGGGGGAAGGATGATGCTAAGGATAGGCAGGGCAGGCCCAAGACCTCCTAAGGCAGCATGCCAAATATTGTCCCCCTTTAACTGATGATGTGCCAGTCTCTGTTCCTCCCCTTCCCCATGTTCTTGTTCAACTCTCTCCTGCCCTCCAGCTTTCTCTTCCTCTGCTCTTCTCTATCCCTTCTTCCCTTTCCAATGCAGGGAGTGGGAGGAGGAGGAGGAGGAGCAGTGGAGGTAGGCAGGCAGGCAGAGATGGGCAGCCCCACCAATCTGCGTTAGCTGGCCTCATGAATGGGCTGGCCCTGCTCAAGGGTTTCTTGTACATGTTGGCTTCGCAAGACTGACCACCGTCTTCGGCTTCATTCCCCCTGCAGGCCCTGTCTTGACTAATTTGCTTCCCTCTCTGCAGTGGCGTCACCAGGGTTTGTGTCACCCGGTGCGGGACGCCAGCGCATCACCCCTGTGATGGATCTCCTCCCATGCGACGGGGGGGGGCAATGCATTGAGTGGCATTGTACCATCACCCCACCCCCGCTGTTTTTTTTATAACTTTTGATGGAAAAGAGCTAGTTTAAGGTTTGTTTCATTGAAGTTACATGAACTTCATACATGAAATTATGCTTTGATTGATATATAACATGATTGTATTATTTGGAAATACAAGGATTTTAAAAATTTGGGTGAGTAGTGGTATCACTCCCCGTGCACGTCACGCAGTGTGGCCCGCACCCATCTAGCAATGCCATTGCCATTGTTATATCTTGGCTTTCTGACATCAGAAAATATACAGGTCCAGTCTCGTTATACACGGATTTGACTCAGCATGAATGGCCACTGCAAATGAGAAGGAATGTGCTGATCCCTGGAGAAGGGGGAAAATGCATGCCTTTAAAATCAGTTTAAAAATCGGAACAGTTCTTTAACAATAGCCTCCTTAATGAGAGGGGAGGCAGCTGGCTGACAATCCATCAATCCTTCTCTCTCCAGGTGACCCCTCCCTTCCCCCTGAGCACATGAAAGAAAGGTGATCACTTTGCATTGGTGAAGGGAGTGGCGGAGTGAATTGGAGGACTGATTGATGGATTGTCTTCTTAATGATCTTACATCACAAAGATCAGCAAGGCTGTTTTTAAATCACCTGAGCCAAAAAACCTTTTTTAATTTTTTGTAAAAATTGATTTGCTATAGTACGTTTTTTTGCCATCCACTTAAGTGCTTGGAATGGAACTCACGCAAATAATGAGGCTTCACCTGTAGATCTAGCGCATGTTTTCCAGCTCAAAGCTGACATGAAACAAACCTGTTTCCAGTCCACTCGAAGTACCTGAGAAATAACCAGTTTCCACTGTATTACTCTTTTCTTGCAAGCTAGCTAGCTGAATGCTTGAATAGTTTAGTTTTCCTATGTGCGTACATTTGTACTCTGACCTTCCTCTAAGGATCACACAATGGTAGCCGGAGATCTAGACATTTGCCCAGCATGCTTCAGTCCTAAATAGCTCTTTGATTAACCTCTCCAGGCCTTGTGTCTTGCTGGCACATCAGGGAGAAGGCGCCCCAACTCGGGGTGATAGGGTCCTGCTGCAAACGTAGACATAGGGTACCTTACAGCCTGATGCTATGCGGCCGCTGTGCTGATTGCTCAGGGCTGAGTGCGCTTTGTCTGCTGATTCCAATGTGCCATCATGTTGGAGAGGTTAACTGTGTGTGTGTGTGGGGGGGGGGGTGAGATGGTTGGCCACCTTCAGTCTCGAAAGACTATGGTATAAGCTTACAGCAGGCGGTATTCCCAGGCGGTCTCCCATCCAAGTACTAACCAGGCCTGAGCCTGCTTAGCTTCCGAGATCAGACAAGATCGGGCATGTGCAGGGTAACAGACCTCTGAAAGACTTACCCGCATGGCATGACTCCTGTGCAGGGCTATACCAGCTACTTCATGGGACTCGTATGAGCTACACAAGCTACGTTGCCAGCTTTGGAGCCACTGGGGGCATGTACAGCTCAGGAAGGGATTTTGGGATCTAACTTTATCTATCCCACCTTGCTTCCCTCCCCCCTTTTTCAACCTCTCTGCTGGTGAGCTTGTGGCCAGGGACTTTCTTCAGCCTGTTGGTGGTGGGGCATGGCTTTCTGGTGTACTGCTGTGCTTGGGTCAGTGCAGCACCTGTCAGGCTTCTGCACTGGTGGGGCTGCCTGTGTGCTGGTGTGTGTGACAGTATGCTGGTGTTTCCCCTGGCTAGGATTGTTTCCTGAGGTTTCCATAAGAAGCCTTCCATAGGAGAAAAATTCTTCTCCAGTGCAAAGGACGCCTTAGGACAGGGGTCTCCAAACTTTTTGGCCAGAGGGCCACATCAAATATCTGGCTCGGTATTGAGGGCCGGGAAAAAAATTTAAATATAACATTTATATAAATAAATCAGAGATGGAACTTAGATGAGTGAATAAATAATGAATGGGCTCATTCATTCAACCTCTCCGGCCCTTCAGACCAGAAGCCACCCTCCAGACGCAACCAGAGCACTGTTCCAGTCATGTTCCGCCAAGTGGGCCAGAGGCTTTCAGGGAACAAGAGGCTGGTCGTGTGCCAGATAGAGGCTCTCCATGGGCCACATATGGCCCCCGGGCCAGGGTTTGGAGGCCCCTGCCTTAGGATATGAACTTTTTTGACTCCATATGCTGCAGGAAGCAATGGCCTATCTCAGAGTGCTGGTCCCAAGAGTGAGGAAGTACGTGAAATCCCAAAGCCACGACCTTCACTTCGTGCTCTACCATGTTGCCAAACATTTGGTAAGTCTCTGTTGCTGCCTTCCCAGGGTATCACTTTAAATCCCACCTGTTCGTCAAGAATAGAGTAGAACTACTTACAAAGCTTTATCTTACTGAGCTTTATCTCAACAAAACTCATACAGGTATAATATCATTAGCTGAGGATTTTTCACCTTCAATTTTATTTCAGTGTGATGAGAATGGTCCTTTAAATTAAAGGAAAAACATCCTTTAACAATAGCCTCACTTACCATTGTAATCTCTCTCCAAGGGCTTAGAGAGGCTTCACTCCCAGGCAAGCAACCCCTGCCTTCCCCCTGGAGCACTGAAAAGAATACAAAGGGAAGTGATTATTGCCTCCCTCTTTGCATTCTTTCCCTGTGCTTCAGGTGAAGGGAAGTGTCACTGCCTAGGAGTGAGGCCTTTCTAAGCACCTGGAGAGAGAGAGAGAGAGAGAGAGAGAGAGAGAGAGATTGTCTGCTTTCTGCTTCTGCTCTCCCTCACAATGTTAAGTGAAGCTGTTTTTAAACCACTGAGAAAAGGGACATTGTTTTTTAAATGGATTTCATTTAGCATGATTTTTGGCATCCGCAGGGATTCTCAGAACGGAACCCTCATGGATGCCAAGACTCAACCTGTATAAATTTTCTCATATACCATGGGGAATTTCCACATCACACTATAAGGTAGTATGATGTTCGTTGTCCCATAGTCCTCTAGTGAAATTCATAGATGAGCATGGATTTGAACCCAGGTCTGCTTAGTCTACATCCAACTTCATGGGTTTCACTACTTTATTTGTGATCCAAGGGTGGTAGGATCAGTACAGAGTGTTCCCTTTGCACAAACATGCCTGATGCCAGTTCTCATTGTTATTTTCCGCAAGACCAAGACCTACAGCCCAGATCTCATTAGGGGTGCTGCCCTGAGCTGTGTGTTCCATCCTTGTGTGAAGGAGGCAGCAATATTCAAGGTGGCAGCTTGCTTTGTGGGTAAGTCAAGGAGCATCCCTCACTTCAGTGCTGAACATCAGCCCCCACCCGTTTCTCTAATCCAATAAGCAGTGTGACTGTTTCAAAGACACCCCTTCTTTTTCACCTGGCAGATCCTCCCAAACTGCAGAGCACCCCTGAAAACCATCCTAATTGTTGGAGACTATTTTTGCTTGTTTGTATTTTGGCAAAAGTGTATTTTGGCTTAAAAAACATTAGGTCAGCATTTGGCTGTGCGAGAACTTGTGATATCTGGGTGACTGAACAGAGAAGTCCCTTTGATTCAACAGGTCTCTTGGTGCAGAAACTAGAACCCAGTGCCAGGAACAGGGGACCACTGGCTTCTCTACAAGAATAGTTTCTACAAGTGGTTCCCAAACTGTGGGTCAGGACCCACTGCTTGGTTGTGACCTGATGTTTGGTGGGTTTTATGTAGGAACATAAAACGGGTCTTTTCCCCTTAAGGGGAGTGACCTAGTAATGGATGCCCCGGCAGTGCCACAGTAAACCAAAAGTCACTCCAATCTTCAGATCGGAGTGAAATGAAGCTTGGGGGAGACCCGCAGAGCGAGCTGCAGGCCTCTCGGACCCTCTCCAAGGCTGGCAGACCCCCTCAGGTACGCAAGCCTCTGGGTGCCTGCGGCACCACTACCACTGGGGCACATCCCCTCTCTCAGTCCCTGCCACTTACAAGCAGTTTTTGGACTCCCAGCGAGTTTGAGAACCGCTGAGCTATTTCCTCAAGCCCTGAGGCTATTCAAAAATCAGATACTGTAGTTACATATTACCCTACAAAGAGCCCAACTGCTGCAGTTTGCAAGCACGTGTAAATATAGGGAGATAAATGTTTCAGGGTCTTTTTCTGGTTATTATCCCTTATAAATAAATAGATTTTTCTTTCTAGACCTCTTTTTTTAAAGTCTGGTAAACCTAAGTGGGTCCTGATAGAGTATCGTTTAAAAAAGTGGGTCCTAATGCTTAAAAGATGCCCCTTGTTTATTGCCTCTCGGTACAGTACATGTGCCCCACAGGGAGAACACTGGTCTCAGCTCACAACCTCCTAAGGAAGTGACTCTCAAACTACTCGCACCAGGACCTCCTTTTTAGAATGAGAATCTATCAGGACCCACCGGAAATGATGTTCTGAAGTGACATCATCAAGCAGGAAAATCTTTCTTTCTTTCTTTATTTTAATAAATGCAAATACAAACAAATTAAAAAGAATAAAGATATTACAAGTTGTGTGGCAAGTGTGGAGATCTCAAACTACATTTTTTTGTTCTATTACTACAAATCATACAAAAAAGTTAGTCATCACATCTTAAACAATCTACACTTATTTAAAATGTACATTTTCAAAAGAAAAAGAAAAATGAGAAAAACATAAAAGTTAAATCCCCTATCTACTCATCAAAGCCATAGATTATTTGACCCATTCTCCCTTCAATGCGCAGGAAGTCCATGAATGGTTTCCAATTGTCCATAAAAGTTTTTACTGGCTTATCTTTAAGAAGTATTGTAAGTTTATCCATTTCTGTCAAATTCAATACCTTTAGCCAGTGTTCTTCCACTACAGGTATCTCTGGAACTTTCCAGTATTTGGCATACGATATTCTTGCAGCAGTTGTCATCTATAAAAACATAGTTTCATAGTCTTTCTGAATTGAATCATCCAATATTCCCAACAAAATAGTGTCTTGTTTCATCTGTAAATTTACCTTAAATGTCAACTGCATTTGCTGGTCTATCAAAGTCCAATATATTTTTGCTTTTGTACAAGTCCACCACATATGGTAGAACATTCCTTCTTGTCTTGTACACTTCCAACATCTATTTGGTATATTAATACATTTTTGCCAGTTTACCTGGAGTCAGACACCATCTATACATCATTTTATAAAAGTTCTCTAAGATTTGCATTCAATAAGCAGGAAACGTTTTCACAGTCATAGGCTGCAATCCTACCCGTGCTTATCCAGGAGTAAGTCCCATTTACTGTGTTACATTCTAGCCTGTAAAAAGTACAAGTTTGTCACATTTCCCCAAATGGTAGCATCAAGTCTAATATAGTAAAAACAAAATATTGAAATGATATGGGGAGCCACCTGAAATTGGCTCTCGGTTCACCTAGTGGGTCCTGACCCACAGTTTGAGAAACACTGACCTAGGGAGATCTCTGGCAGTCCTAGGTGCTGTCTTGACAGTCCAAGAATCAACATTCCGTCCATTGTCGATGGCAACACCATGAAGGAAGTCCCAAAAGGCATCCCCTGGGCACTGAAGCTGTCCTTCAAGATGGGTCTCTCCAGAGGTCTCATGGCAATTTACAACCACTTCAGAGCACTCCTTCATAAGCTAATACTGATTCAGGTTGGTTTTCCAAGAGTAACTTCCTATTTATTCCACTGTCTCTCTAGGACACCTGGCTCATATTAATGGGAGCTTCCTAAGAGGAGAAGATTTTCCTGCCTACTTCATGTGTAAGTGAGGAGTTCAGCTTTGCCCTTTCATAAACTCCCTATATTTTTTAAGGATTTTGTGGTCCAAGTTCATCCAGGAGGGAGCAGGTTCATCACTGGTCTCTGATAATCTCATTACATGACTGTTTTAACTTCCAGAAGAAAAGGAACCCACTAGATTTTGGGGCTCTCTGTTCACCAAGGAGGGAGGGTCCCCAAGGTAGCCTCCTTCTGACTCAGCTCCCTAGGTGGCAGAGAAAGCTATCATTTTTTCCCAGTTAATCCCAAACGGACCAATAGGAAGAATAGAGTGGACAGCAAGAGATCAAGGGCCGTCACTAACTGCTAGGCTTTGAGTCCTTTTAACCCTTCTCTTTCATCACAATTTACATTAAAATCCACATTTTTTAGGGGGAGGGGAACAAAAACAGTGCACAATTATTGTGTACCTTGGTATCTGTTGATTTTGTTTTGCTTTTCTATTGACCTTATTGGGGGGGGGGGTTGTTTAAACTTCATGATTTATTTATTGTATTTTGATATATTTTTAAGTTCATTGTAATTTGTTTTTTTCTGGAATTTTAATTTGTGATTGTGACCCACCCTGGACTTCCTGTTGTTCTGGAGAAGGGCAGGATAGAAATCTATTGAAAAAATAAATAAAAATTACGTGAAGCTGTCTTTTTCTGCCCACTCATAAGGCACAGTTAGATAGAGAGGACAAAAAGCAGAGAGGGCAGTGGTGGCTTGGGATGGACTGAGGAAGTTGGAAAGAAAAGGGGATTTCCCGTGCATGGAGATAGGCACAAACAAATAAGAGAACAAAACAGACTTTGTATTTAAAAGAAGAAAAAGGTCCAGCAGGCATCTCTGATTGATTGGCCTTCTCTCTCACCCATTCAGGTCTTGAAAGCAGGGATGTCAATGAGGAAGGCAAAGTGGTTGGTGCTGCCACCAAGGCCATTTTACAGCGGGTCTTCATCAAGCACAGCAAAAAAGGCATCCAGGGCTTTATGTGCCACTGTGCCAGGCTGTGTTTGCCAACTGGAAAGCACCCACCAGAATACTACAAGGAAGATCTGGTGAGTACAATATGTGCTTTGAATTCGCAATCAGTCAAATACCTGCAGAATCATGACCATGGCTGATGTGGAAGTATAAACCAGATTTAGGCCCTGGAATTCAGCAGTGTCGGAATGAGTGTTCTGGTGTCACTAGGTGCTTTCTGTCTGTCACAGAAGGGAGCATATCACATATTAGCATAATACTTCATTAGCTCCTAAAGTCTTGACTGGAATTCAGACTCCTGAGACTCTAAATAAAAAATGCCCATCTAAACACCTGGCAGAGTGTGAAAATTGACATATTAATTAATGAAAAAATACAATTTTCAGATGAGCCCTGAAGCTAAATACTCTCTTAACAAAAGACAGAAGAAAAGAGGGAAGACCCTTTGATTCAGCAGCACAAGGAAGATTTTGACACAAATGATTTCGTGCAAGGAATTGTTGGCCTTGGTCTCCTCTGCTCACCCTTTTCCTTCTTCTCTTTATTTCTTTGCCTCTCTTTTGCACTGTCTCTCTGTCTGCCTCTGCCAAATTCCCTCCTGTTTCCCTTACTCTTTGCAAGATCATCCGCTCCCTAGTCTGATCATGGAAGAGGGTCACCTTGGGCAGTCATTCTCTGAACACCTTGGGTGCCATCTGTGCTGAGGTGGGGTGGGCTACTTCTGCTGAGAGGATCTCCTTGGCTGTGGTGCCCTACCTGTCAAATGCTCTCCCAATGGAAGCTCATCTGGTTTCTACCTTGTCTGATTGGGTACCAGGCAATAACCATTTTTATTTTGCAAGGTGCTTAACTGGGTTAGAATAGATGGTTTTAGTGCTGCCACTTTATCTGCTGTTTTTATCTTTGTGTTGCCTCACTGTTAGGAGGTAATTTGTTTTCTTATTAAATTTACTTTTAAACATTTCTATGCTGCCTTCCTTGCCTCTAAAAAGCAAACCAACAAAGAAAAAAATGAATTAAAAAGCAAAACAATATAGACAGTGTCGGTTGCCATTACTGAGTTAGGTGATCAGTGGCCGTGCACTGAGCAGGGGTTTGAAATAAGAGCCCAATCCTAAACCCTCCGAGCAATGGCACTGGGTGTCACCAATGTACTATAAGGCACATCTACATCACACAGTGAAGAATGTCCATGAGCCCTGGGCCTCAGCGCCAAGTAGAGATGCCAGGGGTGTTGGCAACCTACAGTCTCGAAAGGCTATGGTATCGCGCACTGAATGGTGGTTCTGGAACAGCGTCTAGTGTGGCTGAAAAGGACGATTCGGGAGTGACAATCCCTTCCACACCGGGAGCAAGTGCAGTCTGTCCCTGGTCTGTCTCCCTGGCTGTGGGCCTTCCTTCTTTGCCTCTTTGCCTCAGTCTGTTGGCCAAGTGTCTCTTCAAACTGGGAAAGGCCATGCTGCACAGCCTGCCTCCAAGCGGGCCGCTCAGAGGCCAGGGTTTCCCACCTGTTGAGGTCCACTCCTAAGGCCTTCAGATCCCTCTTGCAGATGTCCTTGTATCGCAGCTGTGGTCTACCTGTAGGGCGCTTTCCCTGCAGGAGTTCTCCATAGAGGAGATCCTTTGGGATCCGGCCATCATCCATTCTCACGACATGACCGAGCCAATGCAGGCATCTCTCAGGACTGTGTTGTTTGGAACTTTGTCCTGCCAGGTGATGCCGAGGGTGCGCCGGAGTCAGCGCATGTGGAAAGCGTTCAGCTGCCTCTCCTGTTGTGAGCGAAGAGTGCACCCAAAGGTAAGTCACGACCCCAGGTGGTGGTGCAGGTTTTTGGGGAGGGGGAAGGCATTCCGGGGCGGGGTGCAGGAGTGACAGGCCCAGGGAGGGGTGGGACTGGTGAAGATTCTTTCCTCCATGTCAGGCTGCAAAGTGGCGGTTCAGCCAGCGCAGACTTGAGTAGCCCCATTGCGGGGCCTGTGCCCTGGCTTGCCCCTGCTCTTCAAGTTCCCTTCCAACTCTAACAGCATATGCTTCTTCCATTCTTCAAATGAATAAAATCATTCCTCATCTTTCCAGGAGCTCCCTGCTGGATCTCAATTGGATCCCTGCAAATGACACACGGAAACTGACACCTGTGCCCAGCGGCAGTCTTCCGTCCCTTCTCTCCCTCCTGTAGTTCACCAGGTGAGCCGGCAGATTTTTCAAAGCACGCTTGGAGCTTGATTGGCTCTTCTTGTTTCACAGACTGCTAAGCAGCACTGCTGCCACCTTTTTCTCTGGCTGTGCGCCTGGGCTTGTCTTAGGAGCACAAAGATCTCCCATTTCCTTTCTGATGGTCAGAGCAGAGCCCTTGACGAAGGCTGGGAAGGTCCGTGGATGTTCAGAAGCAAGAGTTGGCTAAACCCCTAAAAGAGACAAAGGGCACAATCCTAACCGTGCCTTGGGCCACAAGTTTATTGCGCCGGCCCGGGAGGGTCGCTAACGTCCCAGAAGCCACAAGGAGATGCGCCAACACATGGAGGCTGAATCCAGCCTCTGTGGCGGCTTCCCTGCTGAGTCTTGCGATGGCCTGGGTGGGCCGATGCAAGAGTGAAAGGTAGGCGTGGGGGAGGCAGGGGGAGGAAGGGAGGAGGCAGGACAGAGGCATTCCTGGGTGGGGTGTGGGTGAGCAGTGGACAGCCCCGGGGGTGGGTGGGGGTGGGCGGGCAGAGAGAGGTAGTTGGGCTGGGATCCGGCAGTTATGCCAGATCCCAACCCCTGTTCCCAGGGAGAACAGAGCAGTTTGAAGCCACTGCGCTCTCCTCCAGAGGTGGCACAAATTCAAGGAGACCCATACTGGCCAGCAGCTGTTACCCAGGGGTAAAGCGAGAGACAAGGGCAAGGATGGGAGAGTGGAGGCAAATGTAGGGGTAGGAGCTAATACATAGGCCAGGCCTGAGTAGATCTGGGATGGGATGGGCACATTGGTGTGGGTTCCGTCCCCCTTCTTGAGTTTTCAGCCTCTCTGCTCCTCTTTCTTGCAGATCCCCCTGTCGTCATGCTGTCGGTGCGGCCGCAAATGGTCGCCGAGGGTGGCAAAGTGAGCTTTCTCTGCACGGCCACCTCCAACCCGGAGCTGACAGGCGACAGGTAAAAAGGCCAACAGACTCCAACCTCCCAGAGATCACACAGCAATAGTGATGTTGCTGCGATGCCCTCTACTGGCAGCTTTGGGGATTACAATGAGCCGGGCTCGTCTGATGCCAGTGCATGCCTTCGCAGGTGGGCCAAAGGAGATGTGCCCATTCCGGAGGCCAACGGGGACAGCGATGAGGCGATAGTCAATCAATCGTTTTTCATGGAGCCCGTGTCGTGCGAGGGCTCGAATGCCGTCGGCAGCACACTGGTGGATGTGCATTGTAAGTGAAGGAGGCAGGTTGGGTCTGTGTATCCTGGGATAGGTGGGAACACTTTGGAAGAGGAGGATGGACAAGGAGATGACGAGGGTGACCTTGGTGCCAGATTGGTGCCAGATACTGAGTGTGGGCAGGTCAGATGTGGGGCTCCCCCCACCAGGATCTTCTCTCCTGTAACCCCACTTGCCGTTCCAGCAGGTAGACCTCAAAGGCCTCCCACCTGCGACCATCATCGTGGTAAAAATTAGGCATTTGTGCCATATTTTTGACACATTCACAGCTGAGTTTGCACCCAATTAGAGCGAGGTGACTAATATATCCATTACCTTTGCATCAATTTGCATATGAGTAAAAATAACCATTTCTGAAGCAAGAAAGCATGCTTAATTTGTTTTTTTATATTATGCACACGGATCAAGACCCTTAATTGACTATAAAGCTACCCCCAATTAATTTTATAAGTACTTGTATGAAGCAGCACAGGCAGATGTGTATCTACATACAAATTTTTTGAAAACAAACTATTTAATACATGCATAAACACACGTTCATTCACACTATTGAAGACAACAGTGTATAAAACTGCAGATTTTAAGAAGAATGTTTAATGAACTGCTTGTCAACCAAAAAGCCATTCACAAAGAAGGCAAGCGCTGTCTTTAAAAGAAAAAAAAGAAAATCCACTCCTGGGACCTTCTGCATGGAAAGCAGGTCTCTACTACTGAGCGATGGGCCCCCCTAACCCCTGTTTTCCTCTTTTTTCCTGCAGTTGGAGCCCGCCTTATCTCCCAGCCCAAGCCCCTGACTGTAGGTGTTGGTTCTGATGCCTCTTTCACCTGTACCTGGGCGGGGAGTCCACCTCTCACCCTAGCCTGGAGCAAGAAGGAGTTCAGGTTCCCAAGTTGTGTGTAATTTACCAAACACAAATCTGGGAACACCAACCTCTACACCCTCCTGTTGTCTCGTAACACAGTGGGCCAGGTGGAAGACCATGGTGGTAGTAAGAGAGATATAGAACCTTTGCTTTATTCTGACTGTCTGCCAAGGTCAACGGGGGGCACCCCTTTCTGCCTTCCTCCCCACCTGAACTGAGCCTGTGAACACACAGGACACAGTTTTGGTTGTGGCATCAGGAGACCCACGGACTTTGAATCCTCAGAAAAATTGTGAAGCCCTTCTGTCCAAACAGGCCTTCAGTTTAGGATGTTCTGTTCCCTGGTTAGATAACTGAGGCCGGGTATCCTTTTTTGGGCTGGAAAAAGAGCACTGATCCCTTCATTTCAGTAAATAAATCTGAATTCACTTGTACCCACAGGTGTTGAGCAATGGAAACGCGCTACACCTCAAGGCTGTGACGCAGGAAGATGCCGGCATGTACGTCTGCAAAGCCATCGTGCCACGCATTGGAGTGGCTGAGAAGGCACTAGCTGTGAATGGTGAGGGGTCTTGGAACCAGGTCATGCACAGCAACCTATTGCAGTGAGCCTGGCGGAAATCTGACCAGACCTGATTGCATGCGTCATTTTTGTCTTTTCCTCAGGGCCGCCCATTATCGGCGCGGAACCAAGCCTGTAGACTGCAGTGGGGGCCAAGGCACGGCTGGAGTGTTTGGTGGGGAGCGTCCCACCCCCCGACAGGATTGTAAGTGCTTGACTCGCCTTTGCCCTCCACCCTCATGGCTTAACCAGACCTGAATGTACCAGATGGTCCTCCTTATCCATGGAGTTGTCTCAACATGGACTGCAAGCACACACTGGAGCAGCAACTGTTGCCCTGCACATGCCTGATCTCATCTGGTCTCGGAAGCTAAGCAGGGTCAGGCCTGGTTAGTACTTGGACGGGAGACCGCTTGGGAATACCGGGTGCTGTAGGCTTCTACCATAGTCTTTCGAGACTGAAGGTTGCCAACCACTGGAGGACCTCAGAGGACCTCCCAGGCATGACTGGAAGTCGTGTCTAGGAGGTCTTCTGAGTTCAGCCAGAGCCTTTGGAGAGGCACTTCCAGGTTTTCACAAAATGTCTTTCTGAAGACTCCGGCTGACCTTCTGAGGTGCGAGGAGGTAGCCTGCAGTGTCCCTGCACCTCATAAAGCCTCCTGGAGACCTTCTGGAGTCCTGAAGGCACCCCTGGTTTTCAACCAAAGCTGGAAGTGCATTTCAAAGACCTTCTGAGGCCTGGGCAGGCTGTGTACAACCTCCCCTCACCTCAGAAGGCCAGCCCCAGTCTTTGGAAAGGCAGTAGGGTATGTCATATGCAAAAGAAACCAGATATTATTTGTGAAGTTGGATGAAAAGGTGGAATGCATGTGTGCCAAAGTAGTTAGAATGTACAGATATTGAACCCATGATTTTAAACCCACACTGCTTAGTTCAGGGTTCTTAACCCTTTTACTATTACAGACCCCCCACCCCCCATAGATTGCCCAGTGTGTCCCCATACCTTCTTCACTAGTCTGTAGGAATCAGCATCATCACCAGTCCTATTAGGTACCACTATTTTGTCAGCAGTGGGGTTCTACTTTACATATGGATAGCAAGGATCAGAATGCCTCAATCTGCATTGACAGTGGTGATACTTAATAATCTGATCCATATAAATAATGGTAATAGTTAATCACCTAATCTAACAACAATTTTTTTAAATTGTTCAGAGATTGAGAGCACAATCCTAACCAGGTCTACTCAGAAGTAAGTCCTATTTTGTTCAATGGGGCTTACTCTCAGGAAAGTGTGGTTAGGATTGCAGCCTGAGTCCCATACCTCCCTCATTGGGTTCTGGTACCTCCAAAGGGTATGGATAACCCTGGTTAAGAATCCCTAGTTTAGATTTTCCCACAAAACCTTGGAAGGTTCTGAATGGCCAATCGTCCCCGTAGCGTCTAGAGTCGATCCTTGGGCTTGGTACCCATCGGGCACGAGGCTAACCAGGTGTACTCAGAAGTAAGTCCTATTTTGTTCACTGGGGCTTACTCTCAGGAAAGTGTGGTTAGCATTGCAGCCATCATCTTCTACCTGTCCAGGCTTCTGATTTGCCCTCCTGTCTCTTTGCAACAGGCCTGGTCGTGGGGTGAATGGGTGCTGGATGCTGGCTCGCTAGTTCGGTTCACGGTGGACACCATGGTGACCGACCAAGGGGTGCTCTCTGCTTTGCTGATCGACCCAACGCATGACAGCGACTTCACCTTGGCCTACAACTGTACCGCATGGAATCGCTTTGGCGCACGTTCCGCTACTGTCAGCTTATGCCGCCAAGGTAAGATTCCCCATCCCCCTCTACTAATTTCACCAGGAACAAGCTTCATGGTGAACTCACTGGGGCCCCGCCAGATCTCCTGTTTTCAAAGCAGAGAGATCCAAGTGCAGAGCCCAGCAGAGCAGTGAAACTCACCTTAGCAAGCCACTGTCTCTCTGTACAGCATACTTTGGCAGGGATTGTTGGGAGAATAAAAGGGGATAATCTCCAGCTTGAGACTGAGGTCCTGGAGGGGGAGGGCAGAATACTGATGTGACACAACATGACCTTGACTTTCATCCCCCCTTGGGCAGTGGTTCCCAAACCTTTCCAACTAGCAGTTCCCCTGACCTACTGGGCCATTGGCCACAGCTCCCCATTAGGGCTACAATCCTATAGTGTATAGGGTGGCAGATTTTCACCAGGATTCTGCATCTCCCCTGGCTGGATTCCATGGCTTCCCAGGGAGCCTCAGTTTGGGAATCACTGCACTTGACGTTCATCACTTTGCTCTTTCAGCTGTGTTCAGCCTGGGCTGATGCAAGCCTCTGGGGTGGGCGGGAAGGAAGGTGGGGAGGGAGGCATTCCTGGGTGGGGGGAGGGCGGGCGGTGGGCAGGTGGGGAGCTCTCATGTTCCATTGGCCACAGGTGGGGAGCGGGAGGCGGGGCTGGGAAGTTTCCTCTTGCCTCCGGCTGGGCCGCCTTGGGCCCCTGTCCTGTGCTGGATACATCGCAAGCCTCTTGGCTTGCCTGTTCCAGCGCAGGGTAGGATTGCAACCAAAAAAGTTATGTTTTTTTGCTGGCCAAAATAAATTTTCAAGCTAAATCTGTGCTTTGACACCCGTCCATTTTTGACTTGCATTCGTGCTCTGGTCCCCAACCAGAAGAAAGCACAAGGTATCATTTAAGATGGCATGAAATCAAATGCCAGTAATGAAAGGCATGAATTCTCCCCGCAGAGGTCTTGTCCGTCCTGATCATGGGGGGCTTAGCTGCCTCCGGGGTTGCTGTTCTCCTGCTCCTGGTGGTTGTCATCTCTTTCTGCTACCGACGGAAGCGCTGTGGGAAAGGTGAGGTGTCATTCTCAGAAGCTAAGCAGGGTCAGGCCTGGTTAATCCTTGGATGGGAGACCGCTTGGGAATACTGGGTGCTGCAGGCTTCTACCATAGTCTTTTGAGACTGAAGGTTGCCAACCAACCGTTCTCAGCCCTCCCAGGAATTACGTGGGGCCTTGTGCCCCTGAGCTGCAGCCCACGTCACCAATCCTTGAGTCACTTTGGGGAGAAAGTTGGGGTACAAAATCAAATGATCTGTTTGCTGCCAGCCTATAGTTAAGGCTGCATTGTCAGAATGCTGGATAGAGGCAGGGTTATTCCCTCTTCCTCTGAGCTCCTCTGGTCTGTGGACTTGGTTAGGCCCACTGAATATCCCCACCTGGTCTTCAAAGCCTCTCCCCCTCCTTTTCCATTGGCCTGACATCTCCCTGCTACGGACGGCGGCTCCAGAGGCAACCATTTGAGCTGTTTTCCTGGGGTCCCGCAGACACTTGCCCCTGCACAGTTTCTTGGGAAAACCAGTGGGTGGAATGGTGCCACCAGTGGACCTCCCGAACAGCAGATATATGGGCCTGCTCTTCTCCCAGCTAGCTGCCCAAGGGGATATGGATCCACCCATGCCTCCGTTGAATAAAGCTACCCAATCTACGTAGGGATGGATCAGAGAAGGGCTTCAGTGCATCTTGCCACTTCCTGGTGTTTTCACATGCCCATCCCAGAGCTCTCCAAGATCTGGAATGTGCGCAGATGTCATTGTTTAAATCCCCTGGAGTGAAATCCTGTAGAAGACCAAGTTTTCAGCTCACACCTCTGTCTGTCCATAAATCCTGCAGCCAAGCGGGGGGCGCAGCTCTCCAAAGCAGATATCCTTGTGCAGATCACCACGAGCGAGAGCAGCCCAAGCCGGCCGAGTGAGACAGAGGGTGATGGCAAGGAGCCCATGGTGACGGGGAGCCAAGAACTGAAGGTGAGCTCAACTGGGAGTGTGGGAGACTCACAGTAGATCCACCCAAACTGAGGCTCTAAGTCAGTGTGGTCCAGCAAAGATGTGTACAGTAATGTACACTTTGAACCCCCAGAGATGTGTGGCCTTACTGGGTGATGCCAAAAGGTCCTTCTCTTTCCACAAGTGCCAACCAGATGAATCGACATGCTCAAAAGCAGGGTGTGATGGTGACATTTATTCATTGATTTAAGACATGTATACCCTGCCTTCCCAGTGTTTTTAGAACACGAACATCATCCCTGGCATCTTTTCCTCAGCAGGTGGTACCTGCTGGCATCCTGCCTTTGAAACAGAAAAGTTCTGTTCTCCACTAATAGTTAGGATAGCAGATTTGTGGGCAGTGGGTCTAATGCTCTCTTAATGCTGTCTAACCTAGTGCCCACCACACCTGACGGCAAAGAGGCCTACCTGTGAACTTCTCCATAATTGGTCCATTCTTTTCATTCTTTCCTAAAGCAGCTATGGGAGGTGAACCTAGGGTTCCCTTGTTGTAGTCCAATGCTCTAACCATTGCACCACACTGTGAATCGGCCCTCCAAATAACTTGGTGGTACCTTAACCTTGCTTCATTGGCATTTCTGTCTTTGTCCTCCCCAGGATCCCACCAATGGCTACTACAAGGTCCGCGCCCATGAGGAGCAATGTTTAGGAAGCAGCTTCTCTGAGTACACGCCAACCACCCGACCTTTGTTTGGGGCATCTTCTCTCTACCTTTCCGCTGGGCCGGTCCAGCCCAAGTTGAATGAGTATGCCCACCGGTACACCCTGGGTACACCAGGCTCTCGTGCAGCCTATGACCCACACGAGCGACTTTTCCCTCAGGAAAGCACGTACAGCGGGACGGCCTACCTCACAGCCCCCTACAGCCAGGCTTTCACCAGCTACGTCAAGCCCAGCAGCTACGAGAAGGCCGAGAGCGGGTATGAGCAGTCGGACCAGGCCAGTAAGACCTCGGGCTGCTCCCGCTTCTCTTATACCTCCCTGTCCCAGCAGTCCGACTATGGGCGCCCTGCCCACCAACGCATGCAGACCCACGTATGACTCGTGCCTGACCCCTGCCAACCTCCAGTCGTCTTCAGAAGGGAGAGAACAGGGAGCGGACACTTCATGTGGCTAATGGACTCCAAAACAGCCAGATAGACTCGGTGCCGAAGACCTGGGCTGAGACATGCCATTCTCATCCTCCGGGGAAGATGGCTGCCAGGCTAGCTTAGCAATGCAGAGTTGCTGTCAAGATGGCCAATAGCCTGCTTGTAAGTCATCTTCATCTGTAGCCAGGTCCATCTCTCTTGGGGAGCGTGAGAGGAAACTGTTTTTAGCCACCTCCACGTCAGGACGTGAAAGTGGATTTTGGACAGCCAAAGGCACATCTCTGCTGAAACTGGAAACAAGTTTTCATGGCTTATTAAGAAGTCTTGGTCTAGGTCTGACTTCAAAATGGTGGACGTGGCTGCCAGGCCAAGAGCGCTAGTGGAAGCAGCCAGCAGCTCAGCACTTTCAAAATGGTGCTAGGACACGGAGTCGGCAATGGGACTACAGGACTCTCTCGCTCTTTGCTCACTGATAGACTTGCCCAGAAAGGAAAGACTCCAGACTCTGCTCCAGACGCATGATCTTGGGAAATCTCTAAGCATGGGTGCTAGGCTTTCCTGATACCCACAAAACCCTCTCTTCCCCCTCCCCCCTCCATCCCATTTGTCTCACCACTGCTCCCTCTCCAATTTCCTGATACCCACAAACCCCTCTGTTGCCCCTTCCCCCTGCATCCCGTTTGTCTCTCCACTGCTCCCTCTCCAATTTCCTGATACCCACAATCCCCTCTCTTCCCCCTCCCCACTGCATCCCGTTTGTCAAAATTTATCAATCAATCAATCAAATCCTTTATTGCTTAACCATTGGTCATTACATTTGGAAAGAAAAATAAAATATATAAAATGTATATATACTTTAGTATAATAGTGCCATACAGTAAAACTCAGTTATTAACAAATTGAATAAAACACGATCTTATCTTTTTAGCCGCAAGGGCAAAATGTGCCACAGCAAAAGTAACATTTGATTGTAAATCCTCAAGTAGATAATAAACTAGTTGTTCAGGGGAATAACCACACAGGGATTTTACTATTGGTTCCAAAAAACGGCTTCTCGGATTCCCATATAAGGGGCAAATCAGTAAATAATGTAACAGATCTTCAACTTGCCCACATCCATAAACACAAAGGCGCTTTGCTATAGGAATTTTTTTATATCTACCCTCTAAATATGCTGAAGGCATTTGTTGAAATCTCAGTTCAGTAAAAGCTCTTCTTAACTGTGGGTAAGTCAGAGTCTCAAAATAAATGGACATCATATGCTGGATGTTAATATGGGGATACCAGCTCGAATATCGAGATTCCCATAAAGAAACTTTGTCTTGGTAAGTTTCCCAGTCATAAATCCATTCCCTGAGCTCTTTAGGACTCAGGCACAGAAACTTGTCATACTCCAGGTTAAAATACTTTAACTTAAAAAAAACCTGATTGGCTCATCCTCCAATAAGCATCTGTTCGTTCCAGCATTTTTTTGCTAGAGCTGACTCTTCCATAGCATTGATCCTTCTCCAAAATCGGAAGTAAGCAAGGTCCATTCTAATGGCTAAAGATGGCAGTCCTAGCTCTGCTCTAATATGAACCGCAGGAGTGCCTGGAGACAGTCCTAATATTTGTCTCAAAAATTTATTTTGTAAGACTTAAGTTTCCCTTAAATGAGTCTCCCCACAACTCTGCCCCATATAACATATGAGGTAAGATCTTTGCTTCATGAACTTTAATCAGTGGGGGAATTAACTGTCCGCCTCTAGCATAAAAATTTTTTTTTAACAAACTCATCTGTCTGGCACTGGAGATTAAAATCATCTCACTATGTTGTTTCCAGGTCAGACTCTTTGAAAATTGTATGCCAAGATATTTAAATGACTTTACCTGTTCTATAACATGCCCATCAAGCTTCCATTTATGATTGACACAGCCCTTCCCAAAAATCATGATCTTACTTTTAGAGTAATTTATTTTTAAATGCTCTTCCTTGCAAAGTTCACCAAATCTATACAACATCCTCTTAAGTCCAATTTGATTCTGAGATATCATAACTAAATCATCTGCATACAGCAGAATAGAAATCTTCCTATCTCCTATAGAAGGAGGAAAAAAAGATAGAGAGGACATTTGTGGGATCAAATTATTTACATAAAAGTTAAATAAAAAAGGAGCTAATATACAGCCCTGTTTAACCCCCCTATTGACCTGGATCTTTTTGGTCAAATAACCTAAATTGCCTAATCGCACTTGAAGTGTATTTTGGCTGTGTAATATCTCAATAAGCCACAATAGGCGTTTATCTATATTGGTCATGGATAATTTGGTCCACAGCCTCTCTCTATCAATTAAATCAAAAGCTGATGTAAAATCCACAAAGGCCAAATAAAGAGATCTTTTAGCATGCTTGGTGTATTTACATATAATATGATGTAATATAAATGCTTGATCAATAGTACTCCTGCCTTTTCTAAATCCAGCCTGTTCATGATGAATAATAGCCTGGCTGTTATCCTACTCTATAAGTTTATTCAATAAAAATCTGGCATATAATTTCGCTGCCACATTGATTAAACTGATAGGCCTCTAGTGTGAGGGTTCCTTAGGATCACCCTTTTTATATCTAGGTATCACTATGCTATTTAACCATTCGGAAGGCACTCTACCAGAGTGATTAATCCACGTGAAAAGATTGGCAAAAATAGGGGACCACCAATGCAGGTCCATCTTAAAGATCTCCGCTGGTATCATATCATCATCTGGCGCCTTACCTGTCCTCATAATCTCAATCAATTGTACAATTTCATTACATGAGACCGGAGGCCATTCAGAGCAGTTAGGTATATCTACTGATGGTAAGGGAAAGTCTATCTCACTCCCAAAGATATAACTAAAGTGAGAAATCCAGGTTACAGGTGAGATAGAATTTACAATTCCTCTGGTTTGATGTAAGAAACCTCTATTAATTAAACTCCAGAATTGAATTTGATTTTTTTCTTTCGTTGCAGCTTCCAGGGCCTTCCAATTTGCTACATAAAAGCCTTTCTTTTTTATTTTGGAGAAGTCGTTTATACGCCTTGCGAGTAGTCAAATAACATTCCATAGCTTCTTTATTGGCAGCGACTTTTGCATATCTCAGTGTTCTAGTTAACTGCTTTTTATGCATAATACATTCTTTATCATACCATGAATCATTGCCCTTCTTCGACTTCTTTTGAAAGGGAGCCGATACTATGGGTCTAAGAGCCATAATAATTTGCTGGTAAGTCCCACCTATATCAGAGTGGGACTGTATCACCTGCCTTCTTTTCTCTAGTAATTGTTCAGAGTACAACAAGGCTCTAGCACTTGTATCAATCTCCAATGACCATTTTAATCTTCTAACTCCTTGTTCCAAACCTTGCAATGTAGTATTCGTCAATACCCTTGTATGAATTGAATTACAGTTAAAGGACATCATAAGTGGAAGATGATCACTGTCCGCTCTATCTCCTATTGCCATACAGTTTATCCATCCAAACAGAACATTTGAACAAAAAATATAGTCTATTACACTTGCCCCTTTCTCCCTAAGGAATGTATAGTATCCTCTGGAGCTATCCAGATTGGAACCATTTAAACAAATGAGCTGGAACTGGAATATTAACTTCATTAGAGAGCGACCATAATTATTGATCATTTTATCACAAGACACTCTAAATGGACAATGACTCACTTCTGACTCAATACCAAAAGCCAACTCCATTTTGAGACTGTCACCAATTCTGGCATTGAAATCCCCACAGATCATAAAGGGGATATTAGGATATTCAACAGTTAATGTGTCAAGTAAACCCCCAAAAAGATCCCAAATGACAATTGCTGAGTTCACAATTCTCGGGGGAATATATACATTTATACAAATCCAAGAACTCCTTCTGCATCCCTTAATCAGTATAACTTGCCAATAATTAGAAGACAAACAGGTGAGTTCTGTGCCTTCCAGGCCTGTGGTAGCTGCAATAAAAAGGGCCAAACCTCCACTCCCTCTTCTTTGAAAAGAAACTTTGACCGCAGACATATGCCATACATTACAACCCTGCAAAAAAGGGCTTTCAGAATCTGTAAGCCATGTTTCTTGGAGACATATAATTTCAAAGGATAACAGATACTGAGTAATATCTGGGTCAATTAACTTATTTTGCCAACCAGCAATGTTCCAGGATAAAAGATTTATAGACTGAGTATGAGGCCTTCACCATTCTGGTCAATCCCTATCATAAAATGGGGCGCGCTGAACCGTTTGATAGTTATAATAACCCAAGGGTTTAAAATTCTCAGGCAATGGTTCCTCAATTCTGCATGATTTACTTTTGCAGAATAACTTATCCAAGACCTGTTTAAGGGCTATATTATTCGGAAAGGTCACAAAGGAGGGACAAGGCTCCGGTCCCCTAATTCGTCTGATTAAGTCCTTAGCTGTTCCGCTATGTTTTCCAAAGTCATTTCTGGACTTAAACTGGGAAGTTGATTTATTTTTCCCTTGCCATGAGGCATATTTAGCTACAAACCTTCCCTTTTTTTCCCTTCTAGGGGGCTGAAAATTTCTATCAAATTTATCATTCAGACCCCATTTAAAAGATATTTGCATAAACTCAAATTTATAGAGTAGTCCCCAGAAATGGTGTGCATGTTCCAGATTGCTAAAAATTAACAGAATTCTTCCCCATTTTATATCAGGATTATTTGGATATCGACAAATACAAAAAAAAAAATAAAAGACTCTTTTGCATTCCAATCCTCACCCAGGATCTTCTTTATGGTCTGTTCAACTTCTCTGGCAGACCTGCATGTATTAGTTGGACGACCCAGGGGCCAATTATTTATAGTAATGTAATAACCATTAGAATTTGGATCAGCCTCCAAGGTAGAGGAATATTCCATTGCTCTACAAGGAAGGATCAAACCTGTAGAATAAAGTTGAGAAGACGGTGCAGGAATGCTATCTGTAGCAGAAGCAATGGGACTAATATTATTTTCTTCATCATGCCAATCATCGATAACTATGAGGTCATTATTAGAAAAGGTCAAATTTGATCTTAATTCTTCTATACTTGAGTCCTGATTATACTTGAGTCCAACCTGACAAGGTTGGAAATCAAAGGAAGGTTGCAAATTATCTTGTGCATCATTCAGTTGACAATCATGACTTCTTGGGATCATAACTTGTTTCTCCATTCGGCTAGATCTTTCATTGACATCTCTAACTCCAATTGTTGTTACATCCACTGTCTGCTGATCTCCAATGGGTTTAAGAGGATCAATAGTTGGAGCTGCTCTTAAAATTCCATCACTTATTAAATTTACATTGAGTTGTAATAAAGCTTTCATTCCCATAATTTCTTGATGCATCATACTTAACTTCTCAAATATTGCCTTAGTTGTTATAGCCATATGGAAACATCGATCACGCATCTGAGAGCAGAAAAAACTAGAGTGTCCATCATTAGCACCAGTAAGATTATGGGAAAAAACTTCGTCCGGAGTATCTTGTATAGTCATTTTGGGGTCTTCTGAAATATTATAAGATCCCACAACAGGCCACGTAAGCTTCTGAAATAAATTAGGATCCAAAGACCAATTTCCAATATCAAGTGAAATATCAAGTGAAGTATCAAGCCCCTCATTTACTAAGTCCATGTCATAGTTTTCCCTACCACATAGGGTTTGTACAAACAGGCTATTATCTGCAGGGTCACTATGCACATTCCTAATTGGAGAAGCGGCTGTATCGACATTTAGAGTTTCATTTAAAAAAGACTTTTTCATGAGTAGAACCTACTTTAGAAGAAACACAAAAATCATCCATTAGCCTTTGAATACACTTGGACTTATTCCCTTGTGTGGGAGAACGAGCACTCTGTGCCCTAGTAACCACCATCTTGAAAGTTGGAATTAAAGCACTTGTGTAAATAAAACTGAAACTGTAAAAACAGAACCGGCTACTCTTGTTTGGAGTGCTGTTTTCCTTTCACTTCAAGTTAATTTTAAACATACAATTCTGCATTCCAGCAAAATCAATTTTTATACGTAGCAATGTTGTTAAAAGCTACTAGCAACGGCTTTCCCTTCAAGATGGCTGCTGTAGCAAATCTTTATCTTGTTTGACAAATTAGGGCTGATAGTGTCTAATTAAATGCAATTGAGGTGCATTCCAAAGAGCCGACTCTCCGCCAAAATATAAAATATCTTTTCTTATCAAATCCTAGGACAGAAGGCACTAAAAACTTGAAAAATAACCTTGTGGAGACGGAGCTCTCCCAAAGGCAGCTACTTCCTCCAGCCACCTGGTCCCCCTACCAACCCGTTTGTCTCACCACTGCTCCCTCTTCAATTTCCTGATAACCACAAACCCCTCTCTTTCTTCTCCACTCTCTTCCCCCTCCACTTCCCCTCTCTTCCCCTCTCTTCCCCCTCAACTGGAGAGGACACTCCAACTTCGCCATATGGTGTCGGCACAACACGGGAAGCAGCAGTTACCAGTTATAAGTCTTCCCTTGATTGCCGTAGAGCGTGATGCCAGGGGCTGTTTCCGACAGTGGGAGAGATAATTGCATCTCGCTGGGCAGTCCCCAGCCAGTAAGGTGTTGCCTCGCCACGGTCTGTTAACCTCACAGGGTGCGTGGGGTTTAGGGTGAAAACCGACAAGCGGATCGACAACTCTGCACCATGCAACAGAAAACAGAAAACTCCTGCCCTAAAGCTGGGCACCTGGAATGTAAGGACAATGAAACCTGGCTTCTCTGATGACCTGCAAGTAATAGACGATGCACGCAAAACAGCTGTCATCGATAAGGAGCTGAGCAGACTGCAGATGGACATCGTCGCCCTTCAAGAGACTAGGCTGCCAGATTCCAGATCTGTCAAGGAGAGAAATTTCTCATTTTTCTGGCAGGGAAAACCACCAAACGAAACCAGGGAACATGGTGTTGGCTTTGCGGTCAGAAATACCCTGCTGAAATCCATCATCCCACCTACTGTGGGAAGTGAAAGAATTTTGTCCCTGCAGCTCCAGTTATCAGCAGGACCTGTCACTCTCACCGACTGTTGTCTCCAGCAGAAGCCAAAGACAAATTCTATGATGATCTGGCCACCACTATCAAGAAGATCCCCGTAAAAGATCCATTGTTCATCCTCGGCGATTTCAATGCTAGCGTTGGTGCTGATAACAGTTCGTGGCCCACTTGCTTAGGTCAGTTCGGCACTGGGAAGATGAACAAAAATGTCCAACGCCTGCTAGAGTTTTGCTGTCATCACGGTCTCTGTGTCAGCAACACGTTCTTCAACACGGAGCCCCAAAATAGAGTCTCTTGGAGACACCCAAGATCAAAGCACTGGCACCAGCTCGACCTGATTCTCACCAGACGCTCCAGCCTTCCCAGCATCAAGATCACACGCAGCTATCAGGGTGCTGCTTGCGACACCGACCACTCCCTGGTGTGCAGCAGAGTGAAACTGCAAACAAAGTGACTGTACCACACGAAAAAGGAAAGAAGACCTCGCATTGATACCAGCAAGACCCGGGATCAGAGAAAAGTGGAGGAATTTGCACGAGCGCTTGAGGAATCTCTTCCAGGCCCGGTCGATGCAAACGCATCCAACAGATGGGAACATTTCAAGAATGCCGTTTACAACAACGCCTTGTCCATATTTGGCAAGAAGACCAACAAGACGGCAGACTGGTTTGAAGCCCACTCTGAGGAGTGGACACCAGTCATTGAGGAAAAGAGGAGAGCTCAAGCAGCATACAAGGCCTGTCCCAGTGAGCACAACCTGCAGGTCCTCCAAGCTGCTCGCAGCAAAGTCCAGCAGATTGCCAGGAGATGTGCTAACGACTACTGGTGCCAGCTCTGCTCCCAGATACAGATAGCAGCTGACACGGGCAACATCAAGGGGATGTATGATGGTATCAAGCAGGCCCTGGGTCCAACGCAGAAGAAAATTGCCCCTCTGAAGTCTGCCACAGGCGAGGTCATCCAGGATCGGACACAGCAGATGGGACGCTGGGTGCAGCACTACTCTGAGCTATATTCCAGAGAAAACGTAGTCACCGAAGAAGCGCTGAACAACATTGAGTGCCTGCCTGTGCTGGAGGAGCTTGACAGTGAACCAACCCTAGAAGAACTTCACGTGGCCCTGGACTCCCTTGCCTTTGGCAAGGCACCTGGAAAAGACAGCATCCCTGCTGAAGTCCTCAAGTGCTGCAAAGAGATCATCGTCACTAAGCTGAATGAAATCCTCTGTCTCTGCTGGAGAGAAGGTGGAGTACCTCAAGACATGAGGGATGCAAATATCATCACGCTGTACAAGAACAAAGGCGACAGGGGTGACTGCAACAACTACCGTGGCATCTCTCTCCTTAGCATTGTAGGAAAGCTGTTTGCCCGAGTTGCACTAAAGAGGCTCCAGGTACTTGCAGAGAGCGTCTATCCAGAATCACAGTGCGGATTCCGAGCCAACAGGTCCACCACTGTTATGGTATTCTCCCTTAGACAACTGCTGGAGAAATGCAGAGAACAATGACAGCCACTCTTTATAGCCTTCTGAGATCTCACGAAGGCCTTCGACTTGGTCAGCAGGGATGGCCTCTTCAAGATTCTCCCCAAGATTGGATGTCCACCCAGGCTCCTCAGCATCATCAGATCCTTCCACATGAAGGGCACTGTTGTCTTTGATGGCTCCACATCAGACCCCTTTGACATCCGAAGCGGCGTGAAGCAGGGCTGTGTTCTTGCACCAACCTTGTTTGGGATTTTCTTCGCTGTTCTGCTGAAGCATGCCTTTGGAACTGCAACAGAAGGCATCTATCTCCGGACCAGATCAGATGGAAAGCTCTTCAACCTCTCCAGACTGAGAGCAAAGTCCAAAGTCCAGCTGAAATGTCTGCGTGACTTCCTCTTTGCCGACGATGCAGCTGTCACTACCCACTCTGCCAAAGATCTCCAGCAGCTCATGGATCGTTTTAGCAAGGCCTGCCAAGATTTTGGACTGACAATCAGCCTGAAGAAAACACAGGCCATGGTTCAGGATGTGGACTCACCTCCCTGCATTACAATCTCTGCACATGAACTGGAGGTTGTCCATGACTTTGTGTACCTTGGCTCAACGATCTCCGACACTCTTTCTCTCGATACCGAGCTAAACAAAGGCATCGGTAAAGCAGCTACCACGTTTTCCAGACTCAACAAAGAGAGTTTGGTCCAACAAGGAGCTGACGGAACATACCAAGATCCAGGTCTACAGAGCTTGCATCCTGAGTACACTTCTGTACTGCAGCGATTCATGGACTATTCGCTCACAACAGGAGAGGAAACTGAACACTTTCCACATGTGCTGCCTCCAACGCATTCTCGGCATCACCTGGCAGGACAAAGTTCCAAACAACACAGTCCTGGAACGTGCTGGAATCCCTAGCATGTATGCACTGCTGAAACAGAGATTCCTGCGTTGGCTTGGTCATGTCGTGAGAATGGATAATGGCCGGATCCCAGAGGATCTCCTCTATGGAGAACTCATGCAAGGAAAGCGCCCTACAGGTAGACCACAGCTGCGATACAAGGACATCTGCAAGAGGGATCTGAATGCCTTAGGAGTGCACCTCAACACGTGGGAAACCCTGGCCTCTGAGCGGCCCGCTTGGAGGCAGGCTGTGCAGCACGGCCTTTCCCAGTTTGAAGAGACACTTGGCCAACAGTCTGAGGCTAAGAGGCAAAGAAGGAACGCTCATAGCCAGGGAAACAGACCAGGGACAGACTGCACTTGCTCCCGGTGTGGAAGGGATTGTCACTCCCGAATCGGCCTTTTCAGCCACACTAGACGCTGTTCCAGAACCATCATTCAGAGCACCATACCAGAGTCTTTCGAGACTGAAGGTTGCCAACAGTGGAGAGGCACTTGCACTGAGCCAAGTGGACCAGGAGGTGGCGATAGTGTTCAACATTTTTCTGCCATTGAAGCTGTGAAAGATTTGGGGGATTTAATTTTTGTATACGAAAAATAAGTTATTCCTTGTTGTTACTTTTGCCTTACCAGCCGTGGATGTTTTATTTTTTGTTTGTTTGTTTCAGTTTTCCAGAGTCACTAGGGGAAGGGGGTTGTTTTTATTTTTCATTTTTTTTTAATGAATGGGATTCCACATTGGCATTCTATGATCATGCCTGTTTTGAGTCTGCATTTTTATATACAGAGGGGAGATTGCAAATGTATTGTCTACTGCAGAACTCAAAAATATTTATATTAAATTTAAAAAGTGGGAATGGAGTGACGATCCTTTATTATTTCTGGGATGTGTACTGGAAAACCCAGAGTCTGGAATAGAAGGAGAGAGAAAGGGAAGCACACACTAAGTTTCCTGGGTGACCTTGGGCCAGTCGGTCACTCACTCTCAGCCTCACCTACCTCACAGGGTTGGTGTGAGGACCAAAGCTGGGGAGGAAACATGTTCATCACCCTGAGTTCCTTGGAGGAAGGGCAGTAGAAAAATGTGAAATTTGAAAGCGCACAGGTATGCCCAGAAAAGCTCGATCCTCTGTACCATCTGAATTTTTTTATTTCTCACCTATGCAAACTAGTTGGACTCCAGTTATTAAAAATTCATGGTTCCTATCTGCAGATATATCTACCCACCACTCCAGCATAGCTTCTCTATAGCTTATTGAAGGCAGCTACCCAAGACGTTCATATGTTGGGTAGTATGAATGCCATATTGTAACATAAGCGTCTGCACTCCTAGCAATTGACATTTTGAACATAAGAACATAAGAACAGCCCCACTGGATCAGGCCATAGGCCCATCTAGTCCAGCTTCCTGTATCTCAAAGCCACCCACCAAATGCCCCAGGGAGCACACCAGATAACAAGAGACCTCATCCTGGTGCCCTCCCTTGCATCTGGCATTCTGACATAACCCATTTCTAAAATCAGGAGGTTGCACATACACATCATGGCTTCTACCCCGTAATGGATTTTTCCTCCAGAAACTTATCCAATCCCCTTTTAAAGGCGTCTAGGCTAGACGCCAGCACCACATCCTGTGGCCAGGAGTTCCACAGACCGACTACGTGCTGAGTAAAGAAATATTTTCTTTTGTCTGTCCTAACCCTCCCAACATTCAATTTTAGTGGATGTCCCCTGGTTCTGGTGTTATGTGAGAGTGTTAAGAGCATCTCCCTATCCACTCTGTCCATCCCCTGCATAATTTTGTATGTCTCAATCATGTCCCCCCTCAGGCATCTCTTTTCTAGGCTGAAGAGGCCCAAACGCCCTAGCCTTTCCTCATAAGGAAGGTGCCCCAGCTCCGTAATCATCTTAGTCGCTCTCTTTTGCACCTTTTCCATTTCCACTATGTCTTTTTTGAGATGCGGCGACCAGAACTGGACACAATACTCCAGGTGTGGCCTTATCATAGATTTGTACAACGGCATTATAATATAAGCCGTTTTGTTCTCAATACTCTTCCTAATGATCCCAAGCATAGAATTGGCCTTCTTCACTGCCGCCGCACATTGGGTCGACACTTTCATCGACCTGTCCACCACCACCCCAAATTATGCAAGTTCTCATTTTTCTCCCAAATTTATTCTGAAATTTCTATGGCAGTAACCAAATTTACCATTGAGAAACGAGCTCAAGCTGAAGCTCCACCCCACGTACCGGCAATCTTCAGCCACACCTCTGACTTTGACAAGCCACATCCCTAGCTTTGGCAGGGATTTCCCATGTGCTTTTGACTATGGAACTGTAAGGGCTAGCACATCACATCACCTTTGAAAACTGACCACTTTACAGACTAAGGCCTTGCTAGGCTAGGAAGTTGCCTTTTTGCTATTCCCGTTACTGAAAGCCTTTCATTGCAGCCATAAGGACTAGAACCCTGTTTATTTTTTTTTTTTGAACTGAAAGCTGAGATGCGCAGGAATTTGAATGTGGCTCCATGCCTTATTTTGCCTGCCTGTGGCATATAGGCATGAACACGGCCCTGGTGGTATAGATCAGAAGACAGAGCTCCCAGTGAAATTCTGGGTTTGCCTCTAATGTTAGAAGCACGTGACCCCTTTCCTCCTTTTGGACCCTCCCTGGCCACAGGATATAGCTGTGTGAAAACCACCAGCCCACCCACATATCCCTGTTGTAGCCTAGGCTCCAGATTCCCCATGAGAAGCATTTCACAGCTTTTTCCCAAAGTGTCTTCTGAAAACAGATGGGTTGGTGTCACGCCACCTTTGCAAAAAGAGACTTGGAAATCTCAGGATACGCCTGCTTCTCTTTAGTGTGGGCAGCCCCTCCCCCTTGATAACATTGAAATGATTTCGCTCCCACCCATTCTTTTTTCCCCCACATGCCCAAAATATTCAGTGTCATCACTGTGACAAGTAACAAGTAAGCCTAGTGCCTGAAATGTCTGCATTGGAAGTCAAAAACTGATGCCTGCCACGCTATGACTTTCCTGCAACACAAAATCAAAAGGAGAACGTATATGTGGGTTTGGCTGTGCCCGTCAACCTGGAACATTTATACATAAGAAATGTGTTTTTCCAGCTGTAGGAGTCACTTGAGGTGCCCTGAGTGTGACACCTGGGGCGGCCTGTACTCCCCTTCCCCCCCACCCCACACAAACACTTGTACTGTGACACTACTGGTGGTTGCTCTGGAATGAGCGCCTGGGAACGAGTCCTGAGTTCACACAGCCCCTTACTGCAGCGGTGATTGTGCAGGTTGACCAACGGATCAGAAAACAGGGGCTTGGGCTTCTCTTGTGCCTTTTATCATCAGGTTAAGGCAGGGGTGTCCAAAGTTTTTGGCAGGAGGCCCACATCGTCTCTCTGACACTGTATCGGGGGCCAGGGGAAAAAAGAATTCATTTACATTTAAAATTTGAATAAATTTACATAAGTTTACATAAATGAATATATTAAAGATGAATTTATATGAATGAATGAAGGTCTTGCAATAGCTCAAGACCCATAAAAGGCCTTGCACAAAGCAAGGCTGGCCTTCCCTTTGCTGCTGCTACTGCATCACAGACATGAAACAGCAAGCAGTGGAGGAAGCCCTCATTCCACAGCTCACGCAAGAGGTCAAACAGTTGCTCTCATGCTGAGAGCAGTTGCGTCGGGCCAGTGTGGGCTCCAACAAATCTCCGAGGGCCAGAGGCTCATTGGAGACTGGGGGCTCCCTGAGGGCCGCACTGGGAGGCCTCGAGGGCCACAAGTGGCCCCAGGGCCAGGGTTTGGGCACCCCTGGGTTAAGGCACAGAAAACAGCAGATAAAAATGTTCAGCGCACCGGTAAGCATAGTCACTTGCAGATTGAACACAGAAAGCTGTCTAATACACACAGGGCCCAATCCAATCTAACATTGCAGCACCACTGCAGCCATGCCAAGGAGATGTGCGCTGCATCGTAGTGTGGGGGGGCAGTCATTGAGGTCTCCTCAAGGGAAGGGAACATTTGTGCACTGCTTCATTGTGGCTGCATTGGCACCAGAAAGTTGGAGAGCATCAGTGGCGTCACTAGGGTTTGCGTCACCCCATATGGGAGGCCAGCACGTCACCCCATGATGGACCTCCTCCCATTCAGTGGCCCAGGCAATGCCTTGGGCAGGAGGTGTGGTGATGTACCCAGGGCCTCTGAGGGGAATTTTATCAGGGGGTACAAAGTTTCTTTTGGGCCACTTTGCAAAGGGGGGCGAGTGAAACAGCGTGTCACCCTAGCGTGCAGGCTGCACTGAGTGACGCACAGGGGGATGACACATTACTGGCCAAAATTTGGGGCCCTAAGGCTGCAATCCTATAACACTTTCCTAGGAGTAAGTCTCATTGAACTTACAATGGGACTTACTAGTAGACATACATCAGATGGTACAGAAAGGGCCCAATGCTAACCAGCTTTCCAGCACCGATGAGGCCACAATACAGCCCCAAAGAAAGGGAGGACATGTTCCTTTACCTCGAGGAGGCCTCCATGACTGGCCCCCCACCGCAGGATGCAGTGCATGCCCCATTGGCATGACTGCATCAGTGCTGGAATGTTGGATAGGATGGGACTCTAAGTCTGCAAGTTACATGCTGGCTCTGTTCCGGAGGTTCCCTGCTTTTCTACAGAGGTCCCAGGTTCAATCTGTGGTATGTCCATGTATGGTGGGGGAAAAATGCCACCCTGAAACCCTGGGGCAGCTTTCAAAAGACACGGAATTTCTTCTGGGGGAGGAACCAACTGGCACTCTTCAATTTCCTCTCTCTCCATTCCTCTCTGCTCCATTAATGAGGCCTAGATTGTGCGACACCCTTTGGCACAAATGTAACACGGAGAGTGACATGCAGCATTTATTATCTGGAAAAACCCTCCCCCTCCCCCGAGGGCTTCTTCCACAGCAGCTGGCAGACGGTGACTTCATTCGGCCTACCGAAGCACATCATGCTACACCAGGGGTCGGCAACCTTAAACACTCAACCTTAAACACTCATTTTCCGGAGGAAAAAAAACCCCGGGAGCCACAAAACCCTTTTGACATCTAAAATGAAAATATGTAGTTCTTTTTTAACCTTTATGCTCTTATAGGTCCCATTTTTATAATGTAGCCTCCTCTTAGTTTTGTCACACATTCCTGTCCTGTGTTTTCAGACACCTGGTCCTCTATGGTGTTTTGCCTGATTCCAAGGCCATTCTCTGCCTGGAGAATTAGGCCCACTTTAAGCAAATTAGCTCCCCTTCTTTCCCCCAACAAATGACCCTGGTTCTGCCCTGCAGCCCTGCTGGACCCCACCTCCAGGGTAGCTCGCCTGTTCAACCTGCAGAGGTCCTCTCTCCTGCCAGCAGCCTCCCACCACTACAGCAGACCCTGGGTCCTCTGCAGGTCTTGGGCACAGCAGCCACACTTCAAACTCCAGTGTCTCCAGCAGTCCATTAGTCACAAAGTCAGTCAGAGCATCCAGGGCAGAGTCCAAAGTCAATAAGCCAAGTCACAGTCCAAGGTCAGATTCCAAAGTGAGTCAGTCAAATCAGTCAGAGTATCCAAGTCAGCGTCAATAAGCCAAGTCAGTCAGTTTCCACTCCAACCTGCACTCCTTCTACAACCCACACCCCCTTCCTGCCGCAGGTGCTCCTTATATCCCTGAGGGCCCTATTGCCTTCAAGTGGCTGCAGCTGTGCAGCACACTCTGCTGGATGCCCAGGGCTTACCCTTAAAGGGGCCACTGCTGACACCACATCTACCTCCTCACCAGATCTTCCTTGATTCCAATACATATGGCGGTTATGACATCTGCTTATCTTACATGGATACTAAAGAACTCCCCCCCACCTTCCAGAGGCACGCTGCTGGAAGGAAAAAAGGACACAGACTCCAGAGGTGGGGAATAGAAGAAGCCAGAGCTGGGGGGAAGTTGGGGGGGCAGCCACAGGCCAGCTTCTGCCCTGCCTGCCTGTCCTCCCTCACTCAGGCTGCAACTCTCTCCACACTATCTTTGGAGTAAGCCCCATTGACTACAATGGGACTTCTGAGCAGAGAAGTTGGTTGGAGCTCTCAGGTTGCAGTTCTCAGGTTGCAGGTGGGGGACACTCCTGTAGCCTGTGTGCCCATTGCTGTTGTCGAGCCCCACTCCTTAGATTCATAAAGATGGGTACAGAGCAGAAGAGGAAGTATGGACACTCTAGCCCAACACTCTCTCTCCTCCGCACTTCCTCTTCCTGTCTGAGAGTGAAGGGATAGGCATAAAGGCAGCATCTGGTACACCAGAGCTTCTTGGGCTAGCCTTGATATCAGTCCCCTCCCTGCTACTCTCTTGTACCCAATCTGCACATCTGCCAGCAATGCTCAAATTACAAGGAGGCCAGAGGGGGCCTGACCTCTGAGCTGCAGTTTTTAGAAGGCTTCTGGGATTATTTGGCTAAAATTGACAGGAAGGAACTAAGAGGACTTGTGGATATTGCTGGCACTCGTCTCTCACCCCCCCCTTCCAGCCCCGTCCTGGAAACTCAATACCTATTTGCACATTATGCTCTACAGACATGCGCATGGGTTTTCTTGTTATTTTGCGCCATCACCTGTGCATGTGTGATGAGCTCACTTTAAAAGTGAACTAGGATATCAGAGCCCTTGAACATAGGGTACAGACTGCCCGTGAATGGGCATCCTGGAGCACTTTGGGTGCCACATTTCCGAGTGGTCCTGCTTTTAAAGATGTGCACCAAGTCGTGGGGGGGGGGGTGGTACTGGTGGAGCAGACTGGTTCCTCCACCCATCCTGCTCAATGGGAGTGATAAGGGCTTGCTAACGAGGCACCTTTTCAAGCAGGGGAGAGCAACTATACCTCTGCACCCCAGCATGGCATCTTTTCCGGTGGCTTTTCTTGGTGTCTCTTCTGTATTTTTTTTATTTTTTTTAAGATTGTAAGCCCTTTGCGGCAGGGACCAAAGATTGATTGATTTCACTATGTAAACCGCTTTGAGAACTGTTCCTGTTGAAAAGCGGTATATAAATACCGTACTGACAACAACAAAGAAGAAGAAGAAACTGCTCACTTCATAAAATCCCCACTTCATAAAGTCCCAAGAGGCACCTGAGAGGGAACACGATGGAGATGTACAAAATTACGCAGGGGATGGACAGAATGGATAGAGAGACGCTCCTTTCCCTCACACACAGCATCAGAACCAGGGGACATTCACTAAAGCTGAGTGTTGGGAGAGTTAGGACAGACAAAAGAAATACTTCTGTTCCCAGCATGAGAACTCCTTGCCACTGGATGCGGTGATGGCATCTGACCTCAATGTCATCGAAAGGGGATTGGACACATTTCTGGAGGAAAACTCCATCACAGTTTACAAGCCAGGATGGGTATGTGCAACCTCCTGGTTTTATAGGTAGGCCGCCTCAGAATGCCAGGTGCAAGAGAGTGGCACCAGGATGCAGGTCTCTTGTTGTCTTGTGTGCTCCCCGAGGCATCTTTTGGGCCTCCATGAGATCCAGGAGGACTAGATGGGCCTTTGGCCTGATCCAGCAGTGTTCTTCTTATAAGAGGGTGTGTGAAGAGTGTCTGAGCATGGACAGAAAAGAGGGTGTGTGAGGAGTGCCTCTGAGCATGGTCAGAAAAGAGGGTGTGTGAAGTGAGCATGGACAGAAAAGAGGAGGTGTGAAGAGTGCCTCTGAGCATGGACAGAAAAGAAGGTGTGTGTGAAGAGTGCCTCTGAACATGGACAGAAAAGGGGGTGTGAACTGCTCTCAGCATGGACAGAAAGGGGTGTGTGAAGAGTGCCTCTGAAAATGGACAGAAAAGGGGGTGTGAACTGCTCTCAGCATGGACAGAAAGGGGTGTGGGAAGAGTGCCTCTGAGCATGGACAGAAAAGGGTGTGTGAAGAGTGCCTCTGAGCATGGACAGAAAAGAGGGTGTGTGAAGTGAGCATGGGCAGAAAAGAGGGTGTGTGTGAAGAGTGCCTCTGAACATGGACAGAAAAGGGCGTGTGAAGAGTGCCTCTGAGCATGGACAGAAAAGGGTGTGTGAAGAGTGCCTCTGAGCATGGATAGAGAGACGGACCCCCGAAGCCTTCCCAAGTGGATGGGAAGAGGGGCTGGAGGGACAGCCGGCGAAGGTGCTGGGGCGCCCCCCAACCGCCGCACCAGCCTCCGCCCGCCCGCCCCCTCCCCGCCGCTCCAGCCGGGCTCCTCCCTGCGGGGCGCCGCGTCGCCGCTGTTGTGGCTGCGGGCAGAGCGGAGGGCGGAGCGAGGCGGGCGGGCGGGCTGGTGGCGGCGGGCAGCGGCTCCCGTCAAAGCGCTCGCTCGGAGCCGGTGCCGCAGCCGCGTCCCTCCGACGGTGCGATCGCGCCCGCGGCCCCTTCCTCCCCCACCCCCGCGGCCAGCAGCGGAGCGGAGCGGGCGAGCCGTGGCCATGGCGCGAGGCTGCCTCTCTTGCTCCTCTGGCGCCCGGACCCAGGCGAGCCTTCCCTTCGCGGAGGAGGGGGTCGCCTGCAACAGCCTCTGCGGAGCCCGGCGGGGCGTCCCCGGCTGGGGAGGGGCTGCCGAGGGGACCTGCTTCTCACCCTCCGCCCACCCCTAGTGTGGAGAAGGGGAGGGGGCGTCCTGCAGCCCCGCCAGGCAAGGTGGACAGAGCGAGCCCACCTCCCCACCCGCCCACCTCCTCGGGCAGCCATCTTCAGCATCCTCCCATCCTGCAGCCAAGTCTGGAGAGTAGCAGGCATCATTTTTTTTTTTTTTTGCAGCGCTGTAAGGCTGCCATCCTAGCCACACTTTCCTGGAAGTAAGCCCATTGACTCTAATGGGACTGACTTCTGAGTAGACATGCCTAGGATTGGGCTGTAAGGCTGGCAGAGGCAGGTACGGATCTGCTCTGCTGGGCGGTGGGGCAGCCCCAAGGTGATGCGAGAGGGGGGGTCTCCTCTGGACCCCAGACGTTGCCAGCTGTAGTTCTGCAGGGGCCAAGATGCCCTATGCTCTCTGAGCAGACTGGCCTGTGTCCATGCATCAGCTCACCTCTAGTCCCAAGGGAGTCTGGTACTTATTGCATCTGTAGAGTGGTGAGGGCCTCCAGGGCAGATGTCTTTGGAAAAACAAATTTAGATTGCTTCAGATAGGCCTTTGGATGAGCATTCGTCATGAGAAGCTTGATGGAGCCTCCCTGTTTAGAGGCAGTGTACCTCAGTGGCAGAAGCCAGGCACAAACAACAGAGCATGTCAATTACATCATGCGCTCCGAAGCACAGCTGGCTATGGTCAGAGAGAGAGAGAGAGAGAGAGAGAGAATGCTGCACTAGAGGGCCCCTTGGAGCATCCAGCAAAACCCATGCTCTGTTCTTATTAGAGGGGAAGGAAACCAGATGGGCCTCTTGCCTTTTTTTCCCTATCCTGGGAGAATCAGGGGAGATTAACAGGCAGGATCAGCAGGGGCTTTGCCTAGAGCAGGGGCTGGCAACCTTAAACACTCAAAGAGCCATTTGGACCCATTTTCCAGAGGAAAAAAAACCTCGGGAGCCACAAAACCCTTTTGAGATCTAAAATGAAGATAAAATTGCATATGTAGTTTTTTTTTTTTTACCTTTATGCTCTTATAGGTCCCATTTGTATAATGTAGCCCCCTCTTGTAGCTTTTAGTTAGTTTTGTCATACATTCTTGTCCTGTATCCCCTGGGGGCTGGGGATAAGAATAGGCCCTCAGTTTGGCTGTACTTGTTGTAAGAGGCAACTAAACAGCCACCGGGTAGATGGGACTTGTTAGCCTGGGAAGGCAGTTCATCTGAGAGAAGGAAAACTCTGATTCCAAACCTCCACTGCCTTGTGGCTACATCCAGTTAAGGAAAAGGCTTCAGGAGTCAACCTCAAGGCAAAATCCAGAGCCGGAGTCCCTGAGGCAGTTCATGGCTGAACACAGTCACATTCTGGCAACTCCTGCGACGCCGCTGGAACCAACCGTATTGGCCTTTCCATTGGACCATTTCAGCGACGTGGAGAGGGGGGATAGGCTGCATGGATAACAGCCTATCCTCCATACCTACTTTCCCCAGGCTTCACACACTGGAGAGGACACTCTGTTCCAGAACACTATTCAGAGCGCGATACCATAGTTTTCCGAGACTGAAGGATGCCAACTTGTCCTGTGTTTTCAGACACCTGGTCCTCTATGCTGTTTTGCCTGATTCCAAGGTTGTCCGTGTACCTTGGCTCAACGATCTCCAACACTCTTTCTCTTGATACCGAGCTAAACAAACGCATCGGTAAAGCAGCTACCACGTTTTCCAGACTCAGAAAGAGAGTCTGGTCCAACAAGAAGCTGACGGAACATACCAAGATCCAGGTCTACAGAGCTTGCGTCCTGAGTACACTTCTGTACTGCAGCGAGTCATGGACTCTTCGCTCACAACAGGAGAGGAAACTGAACGCTTTCCACATGCACTGCCTCCAACACATTCTTGGCATCACCTGGCAGGACAATGTTCCAAACAACACAGTCCTGGAACGTGCTGGAATCCCTAGCATGTATGCACTGTTGAAACAGAGACACCTGCGTTGGCTCGGTCATGTCATGAGAATGGATGATGGCTGGATCCCAAAGGATCTCCTCTATGGAGAACTCGTGCAAGGAAAGTGCCCTACAGGTAGACCACAGATGTGATACAAGGACATCTGCAAGAGGGATCTGAAGGCCTTAGGAGTGGACCTCAACAGGTGGGAAACCCTGGCCTCTGAGCGGCCGGCTTGGAGGCAGGCTGTGCAGCACGGCCTTTCCCAGTTTGAAGAGACACTTGGCCAACAGTCTGAGGCTAAGAGGCAAAGAAGGAAGGCCCATAGCCAGGGAGACAGACCAGGGACAGGCTGCACTTGCTCCCAGTGTGGAAGGGATTGTCACTCCCAAATTGGCCTTTTCAGCCACACTAGACGCTGTTCCAGAAGCACCTTTCAGAGCGCGATACCATAGTCTTTCAAGACTGAAGGTTGCCAACAACAACTCTCTGCCTGGAGAATTATGCCTACTTTAAACAAATTAGCTCTCCTTCTTTCCCCCAACAAATGACCCTGGTTCTGCCCTGCACTCCTGCTGGACCCCACCTCCAGGGTAGCTTGCCTGTTCAACCTGCAGAGGTCCTCTCTCCTGCCAGCAGCCTCCCACCAATACAGCAGACCCTGGGTCATCAGCAGGTCTTGGGCACAGCAGCCACACTTCAAACTCCAGTGTCTCCAGCAGTCCCTTAGTCACAAAGTCAGTCAAAGTATCCAGGGCAGAGTCCAAAGTCAATAAGCCAAGTCACAGTCCAAGGTCAGATTCCAAAGTGAGTCAGTCAAATCAGTCAGACTATCTAAGTCAAAGTCAATAAACCAAGTCAGTCAGTTTCCTCTCCAACCTGCACTCCTTCTACAACCCACACCCCCTTCCTGCCTCAGGTTCTCCTTATATCCCTGAGGGTATATCCCTGAGGGCCCTTATATCCCTGAGGGCCCTATTACCTTCAAGTGGCTGCAGCTGTGCAGCACACGCTGCTGGATGCCCAGGGCTTACCCTTAAAGGGGCCACTGCTGACACCACATCTACCTCCTCACCAGATCTTCCTTGATTCCAATACATATGGCGGTTATGGCATCTGCTTATCTTACATGGATACTAAAGAACTCCCCCCACCTTCCAGAGGCACACTGCTGGAAGGAAAAAAGGACACAGACTCCAGAGGTGGGGAAGAGAAGAAGCCAGAGCTGGGGGGGAGGTGGGGGGGCAGCCACAGGCCATCTTCTGCCCTGCCTGCCTGTCCTCCCTCACTCAGGCTGCAACCCTCTCCACACTATCCTGGGAGTAAGCCCCATTGACTACAATGGGACTTCTGAGCAGAGAAGTTGGTTGGAGCTCTCAGGTTGCAGTCCTCTCCACACTTTCCTGAGAGGAAGCCTCACTTGACTGCTTGTGAGTAGACCTGCATAGGAGGGGTCTGAGGCTACAGCCCTCCACACCTTCCTGGGAGGAAGCCGCACTGACTACAGTGGGGCTTACTTGTGAGTAGACCTGCACAGGAGGGGGCTGAGGCTACAGCCCTCCACACCTTCCTGGGAGTAGCCCAGGGACTACAGCGGGGCTTGCTCGCGAACAGACCTGCCGGGTGCAGGCTCCCACTCACCCGTCCTTGGCCTTGAGCAGGCTCCAAGGCTGCCATCCCAGGCACCCTTTCCTGGGAGTAAGCTTCTTCCGCTGTAATGGGGCTTACTACTGAGTAGACACACATAGCAGCAGGCTCCAAGGCTGCCATCCCAGGCACCCTTTCCTGGGAGTAAGCTTCATCCGCTGTAATGGGGCTTACTACTGAGTAGACACACAGGATGTCTCCTCTGCTGTGGAGGAAAAGCACTGAGTGGGGACCTGCTCAGGGAAAGGCGGTCTGCAAGGGCTCGCAATGGCTGAGGAGGAGGGCGTCCTGCTGGAGAGTTGGGGAAGGGAAAAACAGGGAGCTTAAGCCTGCAGAGCGGGCAAAATTGAAAAGGGAAACCAATGCGGGGCAGGTGGGGGTGAAGGGAGAGGAAGGCAGGGGGCGGAGGGAAGCAGCCTGCCCTCCCAACACAGGTGCCTCCTGTCACCCCCTTTGCCACGTTCACCCAGAGGAGCCGCAGCAGACGGCTGAAAGAGCCACATGCGGCTCATGCGGTGCCACCAGGGTCCGGCCCTTGCTTTCTGTGGTTTGGGGTCTAATCTTGTTTTCAGGGGAGGGGGCAGGGAATTGTCTGCAGCTTAGTCTAAGTGGCTCAGTTAAAAAGAAAACACACATGCCACCACCCTGTCCTTATTATTTTAGACTCAAGTTTGTTACCATTTTTCTTGCACAGTTTGGGGGATTTAGAACACAAGCCATTTCGAATATCCCTCCCCATACACAGAACCACCTCCATCAGGGCTACAGGATTCATCTGTCTACAGCAGTGGTATTGGAGCTTTTTGTGTGTGTGAGATGACCCCCATCAATAAATAAATAAAGCGTGAGAAGCGGGGCCCACTGCAGCTCCTGCCCCCTCCTGGGGCCCGATCCACCCACCCCAACCCCTGCCTGCCCCACTTCCCCTTCCCTCTTGTGTCTTCACAACGACCCTATGAGGTGGCAACCTAAGCAGGGTCCACCTTAGGAGCTGTGGGGCAAGACAGCGAGAAGAGGCTGTGCAGGATTAGATCTTTGAGAAGGCACTGCCATTATTGGATTGGATCCAAGTCCTCTCGGACAGGCTTTGAAAGGCTGCCATGACCTCCCCAAATGAGGCTTTGCGACCCCATTGGGGTTACGACCCACAAGTTGGTCTGTAGGATTCACCGCTTTCTGGACACTGCTGGGGTTACGGCAATATGGTCAGAGAAAGCCGAACTTCTCCCTCCCGCTGAACAGGCCTTGCCGGGGCCGAAGCAAACATGCCATATGGATGCTTCCACACACACACCCCCAGGAGGGGCTGTAACTTAGTGGTACAGTCCTTGCTTTGGCATCTTTAGGTAGGGTTCTGAAATCCTGGCTGCCAGGCTGCATGGATCCAAGTCGCTCTCTATAGTCTGTTTTAGTGGAAAGCAAAGCATGACCGGTGTGTGATTCTCCAGAAACGTGGGGTGTTTCCCATCATCTCCGATTCCTTCAGCTGCCAGAAGTCAAGGATGGCATTGCTGCCCCTCCCCGCCCCGCCGCGCACACTTCTTCTGGGTTTGGCGACAAGCCCAGCCTTCCTCCATCTCAGCACAGCCAGCTGGTGCTGTGATGCACTCAGCAGCCTGAATCACCTGGAGAGGACAGAGGGATGAGGGGGGAAAAAAGAGAGACAAACCTTTTCCCTTGTCTTCCTCTCTGTGCCTCCATCCCAGGGCCTGTGCCATCATTAGGCCAACTAGGCGGCCGCCTAAGGTGCAGACCCCAAAGAGGCGCAGTGGTGACTTTTGAGGGGCACCGTTGAATGCAGATTAGTATTTTTAACCCATGTAAAAACTGTTACCCTGCACATGCCTGATCTCATCTGATCTTGGAAGCTGAGCAGGGTCAGGCCTGGTTAGTACTTGGATGGGAGACCGCCTGGGAATACCGGGTGCTGTCGGCTTATACCATAGTCTTTCGAGACTGAAGGTGGCCAACCAAAAAACCAAAAAAATGCAACTGACAATTTATATTTTTTTAAATTTCATTTTTATTTTTTCCATGAGACGTCTGTTTATGAAAATTGAAATTGGCAATATTTGGGAGGGGAGGGGTGCAAGTAGGTAGCTTTGCCTAGGGGGCAAAATAGCCTGGCACCCGCCCTGCTACACCCCCAGCCCCCCAACATCTCTGCTCCTTTGCTTCTCCAGGGTTACATTCCTCCCTTGCTTTCCTGGCAGTCTCCTTCTGCAAGAGGCTGGCTTGGGGTAGCCACGATCCCCTGTCCACCCTTCCTTCCACCTTGCCTTGTTTTATTCCTGCAGCATTTCCCATTTATGAGATTCTGTGGTGTGTGTGTGTGTGTGTGTGTGTGGCGGGGGGGGGGTCAAACAGGTGGAGGCTTCCTCTCCCCTCCATCTCATCTCGCTAAGTGCTGTGCAGGGGGGAGCAGGAGAGGGGATTAGTTCCGCTGCCAATTAACCACTTCCCTGCCACTCCAGTTTCCATTTCCCAGCTCCCCCTTTGCCATCATTCCCCACCTCCCCTCCCATGTAGAAGATTCTGGGGCAGGTAGCAGTTGGGGAGGCTGCTCAACCCTCTTTGTTCCCCCCTTTTTATCAGGATGTCTGACCACGCTCCACCCTGGCCTGGAGGGAGGTCAACCTGCAGCCAAACTCCAACAGCTGTTTAATGGCTCCGAGCAGCGCTTAGCCAGAGGCTCCAACTTAATCCGGGCCTGGCTTCTCCATTGTCCTCCCCCCTTACTCTGATGCACCCCCGCCCATGCCATTTTTCCCAGTCCAATGGGAAAGTGCGGCCCCCCCACGGGCATTGCACATGCCCCCCCCCGCTCTTGTTCTCTGTCCCCTCTTCTCCCACCTTGTGTTTTCAGGCTGGATAAGGGATTCCTCATTTCCAGCCATTTTTGCCCCCTGGCACTAGCAGGATCTTGACAGCCTTAGTTCAATCCCAGAAGAACCAAGACTGCAGGGGAAGTGGGAGTGGCATGAACCCTGGCAATTCTGCCAGCCTGATCCACAGCCGTCCTGGGCCTCTCCTGTCTCCCTCCCCGCCTCCCGCCATTGGGTGCCGCTACTGCAGCCACCACCCTCTCAACTCATTCTCCAACCACCTTGTCTCTTCTCAGCCCCTGCTCTGGCTGGCTCTCATCTTTGGCCTTGAGCCACCCCTGGCGCTGCCACTGCTGGTTTCTCAAGCTCTGGACTCCCATCAGTGCCCTTGCCTTCAAATGCTCTGCCTAGCACCAGCGGGAGTTCCTTTCTGCATTCTGGGTGCTTCCTGGTCTGTGGCCCTTGGAGCAGCAGCATCGCCAAAAGGGGCAGGGGGCTGCACTATCCTGGGTACCACGCCTTGAGTCAGAGGCCTCCGAAAGCCACTCCCAGTTTTCAGTAAAAAAAGACACCCCCTCAAGGCGTGGTACCTTCCTGCCCCCGTAGGTGCACCACTGATATAGGGGATGCTAAAATTTGGAAGGGGCATGGGTTGCAATGGGGGCATGGCGGTATGAAGGCTTTTTGTGCCCCTGGGTGCCTTAGCTACACCACCGGCATTGAGAGTTCTTTTGGCCAGGCTGGATGAAGTCATGAAAACCATTTTGATTCCAGAGCTGGGCAGTGGCATTGCAGGGCCCACAGACCGGGACCCCTTGGCAGGGTGGGAATCAGGAGTCTGGGACAGTACCTGCTTCTCAGCCCTGATGCTGGCAGGTTGAGCTGCTCACTGCCAGATGTGGAGGCCCCATCTGGACTTGCCCTGAGGGTGACGTCCTGAGAAGAGGCAGAGATGCGCTGAGACACTGGGACTCATTAAGATGGGAGGGACAGATCCAAGATGAGAGGGGTGCTGGGAAAGCAACAGAGGGGAAGGCCGGAGAGGGGAGGGAGAGGAAGTAGAAGGTGAAGCAGGGTGGGGGGGAGCAAAGGAGGTACCCAGCTAGTGGGAGTGGGCCCAAGCCGAGCAATGTCTAAGGGAGGGGCTGGTGATGCAGTGTTCATTTCCATCTGGGAGCTGGTCTCCATGGCAACAGAGAAGATCTGGCAACTCCGTGGGGAGTGGTTACCACAGCAACAACATCCCTGCCCACCAAGTGATGGCGGTGCAAACAAAGGGAGGGGGAAGGTAGAGGTGGAGATTTGGGTTGGCGGGGGAGCAACAGCAGGAGAGGCCTCTTCATCCTTGCTCTTGCCAGGCATCGGACTCTCCTGGCACTGCAAACACACCCACGTGTGCCAGGGAGCGCAACAGGAGGGATGAGCGGTTTTTGAAAGGTGTTGGTCTCTTTCCCCTCCCTTTGGTGTGTTGCAGGGGACGGGAGCGGCACTCAGGCCAGCGCTCGGGGACCCCCAGGTGGCCCTGTTCTGTGGGAAGCTGGTCTTGCATCTCAGTGTCCAGATGGGGCACTGGCAGCCCCACGCCTTTGGGACCCACACTTGTTTCTGCACCAGGGAGGAGATCCGCAGCTGCTGCCAAGAGGTACATCAGCACCGCACACCCAGCTGGACTCCCAGAGCTCACTCAGACCCTCTTCCCCTCGTCCCTTTTCAAATCCTGCTCCCCGTGCCTTTGCCTCCACCTGCACACCTGGCCTTGTCTCCTCTTGCTGCTGCTATTAGGATGAGGACGATGATGATGATGAATACTGCTTTTCAACAGTTAGTAGCAAAATAAATCAAGAAATGGTTTCCTGTCACCAAAGGGCTCACCGTCTTAAAAAAAATACAGAAGAGGCACCAGCAATAGCCACTGGAGAAGATGCCATGCTGGGGTGAAGAGGGACAGTTGCTCTCCCCCGGCTAAATAGAAGAGGACACCCCTTTGAAAGCTGCCTCTCTGCCCAGTTAGCAGGGGTTAACTGTTCTGACTTGGCCCTAAGGTTCCACCAGCACGGAAGCCCCACTTTGTCCCTCTCGTCCCAACAAGGGCTATTTCTCTCTCTTCTTCCCATGTGTGCCATTGGATCTGTTCAATCTCCGTGGGTTCAAAACAAGGGTCTGATGGTACTGATATAGCTGAATATAGGTGCCCCCCTGAAGCTTAGCAGGTGGGGTAACCCGAGTGAGGGACCAACTGGAAACCCCACATCCACTGGGCTGAGCACCTTGAAGGAAAGACAAGCTGCAACGGACCCAGTTGTAAAATAAAGAAGCACAGTTGATCTGTGGCATGGTTCTCGTTTTGCAAGCCTGTTGGAATGCCACAGTGGTCCACATTATGAGATTGGGACAACTGGGCTATACAAGACTTGCTGGCATACAAAGCTTGGGTCAGGTGTTCCCTCGTTCGGGGTGCGCACTTCCAGTCTCACATGCATTGATATGAACCCCCTCCAAGCATGCAAACATCTCCAGCTGTTGCCACCTGGTTACACACACACACACACACACACAGAGTAGTGATGATTCGGTGTACTATTCCTGCACAAGGGAAAACCACTCCCCCTTTATTCACAACCCACGTGTTACACCCTTCTCACAGCCCGTGCTCATTCCCATGAGTGTCAGGCCAGCACATGAGCACCGCCCCATATGAGCATTACTGGCAGTGCCACCCCTTCTTGGGGCACATACTCTCTGCAAGGCACACATTATTATTATTATTATTATTATTATTATTATTATTATTATTATTATTATTAAGGGGTACCCATTTGACCCCTCCCCATTCCTCAATTTCCTGCTGTGATGATTATCCTCTTTTCCATCAGGTGTATGGTGAGTTGCAAATCACTAAAGCCGTGGAGGGGACCCAGCCAGTCACAGTTGACAACTGGGGCAAGAAGGGGAGGCCCAACTGCAAGGGTCATCAGCACATTGTAGTGCCCTGTCGATGCCTGGGTAGGTGCCTCTGATGCAGAATGGACCCCTTGTGTTCCAGGGGACAGTGAAATCTGGATTCTTATTCCCTGCCCACTCTGTGGGATCCTTAGTCTCTCAGTTTGTAAAATGGACATGAAGATGAACTTTGGTGCTATGCAGATAAAGGTAGTTACTTTCAGGGTGCTGCAAGTGTTTGTGCCTTATGGGGCAATTCTACACATCCCTTATGGGGCAATTCTGCATGTTTTTGACTCTGACGGAAGTCCTGCTGAGTTCAGTGAGGTTCACTTCTAAGTATGGAGGCATAGGGTTGCAGCCTGAAAGTGCAAGACTGCCCATATTAACTCAGAAGTGAGCCCTACTTTGCCCAGGGGGGTTTGCTCCTGGTTGCATGTGTGTAGGAGTGCAGATTGAGGCTGCAATAGTAACCACACTTTCCTGAGAGTAAGTCCCATTGAACAAAATAGAACTTACTTCTGAGTAGACCCGGTTAGGATTGTGCCCTAAGTCCCTTTAATGTGGACAGCTGTGAAATCACTTCTGGGGAGTATTTCTGATGTATAGGGCTTCTCTTGCAAAATGGTTGTATATTACCTGTTGACAAATTGGTACTAATGGATGTGTGCCATCTTACATTATATTCTGGATGGTGCAATTTCTTATGGGGCAATTTTACACGTGCCTTACGGATCAATTCTACACATCTTTCTAAGGCCTGGGCAGAGACACTCTAGTCTACCACTCTCTTATCTTCCACACTTCTGCTCTGTTCCCCATTTCCTTTTTGAATCTCGAGAGCGGACAAAGACGTTGCAGAGTTGGGTTGATGTGCACCTTGCCACCCCTTACCAATCCACAACCTGAAGCATCCATCTCAGCTGGCCTTGTGGATGAGCCAGCCCTGTCCTCTGTCACAGGGCCTTGAAGGAGACAACAGCTCTATCTCTTGCTTTCTCTCTTCCCCAGTGGGCGAATTTGTGAGCGAAGCCCTCCTTGTGCCCTTCCTGCACCAGGAGAAGACGGACTCCTGCGAGAGCTGCTTGTATTGGCACAGTGTGGCCAAAGAGGTGAGTTGTCTTGATTTTCTTTGTGAAGGACGGTGGGTGTCTACCCATCAAGCAAACTCTGCTGGGGGCGGGGTGTGTGTGTGTGAAGAGCCTCCAAGTCTGTTAAAAGATGCTGAGAGCACAGCACAGATGGCCCTGCCGGCATGGAAGTGATTTCAGCTGACTGAACTCACAGCTTCCTTTGAGTTGGGTGCCAGAAACAGTGGT